>NC_057800.1:751748170-751905670 GCF_018294505.1 Triticum aestivum
CAAATTTCCTTTGCATGAAGCATAGCGTGTGGATGTGCTCTGTTACGAACAACAGCTCGGCTCCAAGGTCCTGGGGTCCAGCGTCGAGGTTGGGCGCGCACCTAGGTTGGCGGGTCCTGGTAAGGTACGTCGAGTGCGTTGCTGGAGTCCGCGATGCACGGCCAGGAAGAAATGTCAAAGAGCAAAGGGGAAGGCGAGGCGGGATCAAGAACATCCGTTGTCGGACGAGGAGGGCAAGGCGGCGACGGTCACACCAGCTTTTCTAACAACGTGATTTTTTCGACCACCTCAAAATCACCTCAAATTTCCTACGCATGATCTTATAAACAAACATAGATAGATTGTGAAGTTCTTATTTTTTTTATAATAATGCCCGGTTGAATTTCAGGTGAAAACCTCGGCATTTAGCATAAAGTGACAGTATAAACTTCAAATTTTGGGAAACTTTCTACATATTTCGACCACCACCCTCTTTAGTACGGTGCCACGAACCAGTACTAAAGGAGTTGGACGGCCCTGCCACCACCCTCTTTAGTACCGGTTCGTGGCACAAACCGGTACTAAAGGTTCGCCACGAACCGGTACTAATGAGAACGGCCGGCTAGCCGTTGGAACCGGGATTAATGGACACATTAGTGCCGGCTCAAAGTCAAACCGGCACTAATGTGTCTCATATTAGGTCCTTTTTCTACTAGTAAAAGTAAGAGTACGTTTTATTTAGCTTTAGTTCGTAAGCAAAAAATATATAGTGCCAATATGTCGGTAGATCAATTTTTTTTAGAAAAGGAGGATGGCCCCCGGCCTCTGCATCTGGAAGATGCATACGGCCACTTTATTAATTATTCTCGAGGACCTTACAAAGTATTACAAACAATATACCTGAATCCACCATCTTGGCAACATATGCCGCTACTCTTATCCATATGATGAAGGGATGCTAGCTGGGCCCCTACCCAAACTACTCACCTAAACCTAACATCAAAAGCCGGAAGCCCCAGCCGAGCCACATAACGGGTCTGGGGCACAATCCGGTCAGACACACTCTTGCGTCGTCGCCGCCATCTTCCACAGGTCCGTCTTCAGATGATATTGAGTCTTCTACCTTGTGAAGGCCACATCAGCCATCGACGTCACCATGACGCCAGACAGCTACCTCCTCCTGCGCGAGTCCATCTCCGCGCGTCGGACGCCGAGCCTCCACGGTGCCATGCCGCCGATCTCCGCCGCCATCAATGAGTGAGATGAAGTACCGCTCCACCACGACAAGTACAAGGTGAGGAAGAGCGAGGTCGCCATCGGAGACACGGCCGGAAGATAAGCACCGCAGCCACGGAGCTGCAACGCGGTAGATCAAACGGGCCGCCACCAGGAACCAGACAAACTCGCCATGCACACCCAGCATCCCCAGGCCCAAATCGGCGCCTTCAAGAAGGTGACGACGCTATGGCGCCGCCGCCGCTTAGCCACCGGGGCTAGGGTTTTCACCCGGGCGTAGGGGAAGGGGGGAGGCAGGGGAGGTATAGCCTCGGCGCCGCCACCAAGGAGGGAATGGCGTCCGGGACGCCATCGACGCCGTGACCGCCACCGGCGGCCAAAGGTTTCCCCCGGCCAAGCACCTTGCCGCCACCTCCGAACCAGCCACAACATGAGCCAGGCCGGCCGGAGGTCATGCATCACGAGCGGACCAGATCGCCTCCGATCTGACGAGGGGAGCCCGGGGCCACCCCGTGCCATGACCAGCGCCCACCGGGACCTCACTGCCCACGCAGCCGAGGGGATCCGGCCTACCTCACCGACGAGCACTCCCTGCCGTCTGAGTAGTGTCGTCCACACCAGCGAGGCCGCCGCCTCAGATCCCACCAGCGCGCGCCACCCGACGCGTCGGCCGCCGAGTTCCGCCGCCGCGCCGGAGGAAGGAACCCCCCGCGGCCCCTACTCCAGGCGAAGGCAGGCGAGATCCCGCCGCCGCCGGCACCGCGCGGGCTTTGCCCGGCGGCGCCCACCGGCGGCGGCGGGAGGAGAGGAAGGAGGTGGGGTTGGGTCGGCGGCGGCTAGGGTTGGGCGCCTGGGTCGCCCGCGGGGGGGCGACACGGGGCGTGCGCTCTCTATGATTAATCCATGGAAATCTCAACACACTCCATTATTCCACCAATTCCATTTGCTAACTCCAATCCGACTACCTATAACCTGTAGGTACCAAAAGAGTATGTAGCAAGCTTAAAATCTAAGGAGGCCCCATAAAATCCAAACCACAAATATTATTCAATTCCAAAAGGAGTGGTTTTTCCAGGGAAGCAAAGTATTTGGAACCTATTCAAAGAATGAACTTATTTTAGACTAAATAGGAAATAAATTACTAAAAGCCAGATTATAATTAGAGATTAAAGTACTATGCAACTCACTAGGGACACCTGCAATCAAATATTGATCTCCCTGACACCAGTTCTGATTTCTTTTGATCATCTGGATCTGATTTGAGTCAAAAGACTAAAAATCTTTCTAACGTCACAAATGATCAGAAACTAAGCTGGTTTATTTGGTGTGTTTGCCTTCAGGCCATTGAATAAGACCGAGCAATCAATCTCCAGAATAACATGACCCTGTAAATTTTCGACAGTGCATTCAAACCAATCAAAGCGGGAGCAACCTCTGCCTCTTAAGTTTCAGCGAACTGAGTAATGCTTCGCCCGAGGGAATAGAACACCATGCCACGTTGTGATCCCTGGCCACCATACCTACCTAGTAGCTCCCGTGTCCGGTACGAAAGAAGCATCAGTACGAAATTTAACCTTACCAATGTCTGGGACCTGCCAATGGATGACAGCCGCAACACCTATCTCTTGGTCCCTGTTCGCAATTATGCTGCCTGTTATTACCTGCTTTGTTGACAATCATATCTGATCCCAAGGGATCCCTTGCAGCTTCTCCATGTGGATCACTCAAATCAGTACAGGAAGGGATGTTGAGAAAATAGGATCGGTTAACCTCAGGAACACACGTCTAGGAATTCCAGTATTAGTTTGCTTCCTCTAATTATTTCCAAACACTCTGAATCTGGTGCATGGTCAAATCGAATGGCAGGAAGCAAGAGTCAATGGATCGCGGATTAAAAAAATCACCATCATGCTATAGGAGTGAGCAGTTTATAAGGGAGGAAGATGTACCTGTAGAAGCATTCAGATTCACCAAGCACGCATCCGCGGCGACGCGGCATGGGCGGCGATGGCTTCCATTTGTCCCATCCAGAACATGTGGCGGCGGAAGGAGATAAGCGTCGACCGTGGGGGGATTCAACCCGCGCTGACCTTCTAGGAGAGAAAAGTAACGAATCTGGCTTTCCCCCGTCCCTTTCATGTGTGTTTCTGGTGGGGAGATCGATAGTCGAGGGGATATCGAGAGTCGGGGGGAGAAGCAGAGAAGATCAAGAGCCCGTGCGGAGATCGAGAGTCTGGGCAATTAACACAATCGTGAAGGGTTGGAAGATTTGTGTCGTTAGCAGGTGGGCTTAGCGCTTCTGTCAATGGACTTTACCAAGTTGTTCACAAAACGGAACAGATGATGTGGCATCATGCAGAGGAGCAGTTGCTGATGATGTGGCGAGCTTGCTGATGTGGACGGGCTGCATGTCAAGAGAAATAGGTTAGTGGGGATCAACTATTTAGGTATTATAGATTAATGATGGGAGTTACCCCCTATTTCATTGACCTCCACGTGTCCCACCTTACAACCCAGCCAAACCGGTGCGTGGGAGTCGTTGGACTAGTTTTAAACCCTATCTCCAAATTATTGAGTGACCATTGATACAAATTGCCATCACCACCACCAAAGGAGATGAACAAATTTTCATTGATGGGCTACTTAAACATTTGCCATGTGTGTACTTTACTTGACAAATTGCCATCGATGGGGCTATTTACACACTTGCCACGTCTTTTCCTCCTGATCTCGCTGGTATGTCAGAATGAACTGAACACTCCTACAACATGTATTTTGGAGATGAACACTGCCATCTTAAAGAGAAGAAAGTGACTCCGCTCCACTTTTAAGTGCAGTACAAAAGGCGTTCACAGATTAATCAAGAAACTATGAGAGACACAAAGGACCTGTATCACAGAAATGGGGCTTAGAATTTTCTTAGGACTCCTAGATGTGAAACTGCCACACTATTTGGTTGAGTCGCTTCCACATTGAGTCGACTGTGAACGTGGGATTGTCAAGATTGGAGATCAAGATGTTGGAATTAAGCATTTGAAACCAGTCATCTTGGGTCTTCCATATGAAATGGATGAGTTACTCTTAGTTGATGATGATCAGGGAGAGCTTAGAGATAAACTCAAAGAGATAAATGATCCTGTTGTTTCAAGTTCGAATTTCTTTCGTTTATCTTGAGTCACCTGCTATGCCCCAACTGAAAAGCTCAAATTAAGTTAAGTATCTTCTCCCTGACTTCAAAGCATGAGTCCATACGGAAAGTAGGTTGGGGCCACTACGTCTAGGACCAACTAATGATTGCTATCTGTGAGAAGAGCAATTATATATGCTGGAAGAAAGGATCTAAGAAGGGAACTTTTGTTGATGGTAGCCTACATATATTGGCGATACACATTTTTGCCTACCTCTTTCATTACTGTTTCGGATTTCCTTGGCCCTCTAAAAATATGCTGTGTACACATGGGTCTAGTCAGCAGGCTGGGTCAACACTGTAAAGTAGGCCATGTTGACACTTCTCACTTCACCGCTTCTTCCGCGAGGTGCTCAGGCACTTTGGCCTCGTGTCCCAGCCAGTTCACGCCCAACGGGTGGCGCATCATGCCTAGATTTGCCGTGCTCTGCCACAAGATCAGCACGGCGCCGCCCCCTCTTGCCGCCTTCCGCCAGTTCTTCTAGTTGTGCGCGGGCAGGGGATGGTACCACATCCGGGCTATATTTAGTTTCAACGAATCTGGATGAATTTACAGGAGCAAATGTAGTAAGGATGTCTCAGATCTCTAGCACTCTTGCATCTACATTGGCAACCACTGTAAAAGATTTGATTCAAGAAAAGCAAATGAAGGGTTTTCGTTGGTAAGTGTAGTAAAGCAAAGAAATGGGCAAGTAGCTTGATCAACTAGACTGGTGTTGGAAAATGAGTATGCTCATTGATACATTTGTTCTGTCTTTGAGGATTTCATAAAGCAATTTGCCGTCTGAACATGCACAAAAT
Source organism: Triticum aestivum (assembly GCF_018294505.1). Classification (NCBI taxonomy): domain Eukaryota; kingdom Viridiplantae; phylum Streptophyta; class Magnoliopsida; order Poales; family Poaceae; genus Triticum; species Triticum aestivum. The sequence continues at coordinate 751,753,374 of NC_057800.1, forward strand.
GAAATAATAGAAAGACACATATGCTATCTAGCGGTTCTGTTGTGCCTTATGCTTGGACAGATAGCGGTACATTGCATATACTTTGCCGCATTTTTCCATGTGTACATTTTATATTTTCTAGGTAAAGAAAAAACAACCTTGTACTTATTGCTTTGCTTGTTGGGATGGAAAATGATGATGTAATATGCTTTTTCACAATTAAGAAATGGTCGTAAACAGAATTCCAATTAGCTATTTTGTGATCAAGGTTGATTCGAATGAACGTTAAGATCTCAAGGAATTTACAAGTTAGAAGCTTAAGCAACCGTCGATGACCCAGCCTAATTCGAGCTATAGTGGTACTAACTCTAGCATTCCTGCAGAGCATTTGGAGTGTGTTACACCAAAGATATCGGTCAAATGGAGCAAACAGAGACTGCGGAGCGAGTGAGAGAATTTGGAGAGAGTGGAACTTACAACTCTGGCGTTCGGAGAGGCGCACATAACACCATAGTGGATGCATTGATGGACGAAGGAACAATTCGTCGAAGCCACGAGTGCCCCAACGAGCTTCAGGTTTGCTCGTTTGGAGAAGGGAATAATTTATGAGGATACTACATTTGCGAGTTCATTCACCAGATGACCAATGAGAAGTGCAGAATTTTAGAACAAATTCGAGTACGTAAACAATATTCACAATTTTATTTGAGTACCATCAATTGTGTGGAGTTTCATTCATATATATTGACCCGCGAACAACAATTTTATTTTATTACCATCAATTGTGCGGAGTTCTATTACCATCTTTAAATTAGATCAAACAGATGCAGGATGATCTCTTACCAAAGGATCGCGTACGAGCAATTCAAGAGGAATTGGCCGGATTCTTACGAGAAAATACCATCGAGAATTTTGGTAATTAGATATTCGGGATCATAAGAGATATTATATTTTATAAATGCATGAACGTGCACAATATGTAGTAGCGTCGAATATATGTACGAAAACTTGTTGTTTGACCGAGCACAGAGAAAGAGGTCCTTCTCTATATTCATGACGATGTTGTGTAATGGTTCCTTCATTGCTATATGTAGTAGCGTCGAGTTGAATGGAAAAATAAAACCCAAAACAAAAAAGAATTGAAATATAAACACAAAAAGAAAAGGGAGACGCGGAATGAAACCACTAAACCCTCCAAAACCCTAACCCCAGCGAGTGGCAGCACCTGACGCGTTGTGGCCTTTTGTCCCGGTTGGTGCTATCAACCGGGACTGAAGGTCCTCCTGCCTGAGCGTTCCACAACAGCCACGTGGAGCCCCTTTAGTCCCGGTTCATAACACAACCGGGATTGGGGGGGGGGGGCTTTAGTCCCGATTTGTTAGTCCTGGTTCATAACACAAACGGCAACATGGATTTAATCATGGGATGGTGCCGTGATTATCGGATCTAATTCCATTTCTCTCGTTCTTTCTGCGTGACCTGAGTCTTCTTCTACCTCTTCCCCATGTCTCTGTGTCAATTGAGTGACTTACACTTGATTCCGGTGAGCAAGCGACGGGGCAGGGCATGGCCAGGACATCGCTGACGACTGTGCGTCGAGGAACAATCTACAGCTTCGGTCCGCTCGGCCGGGCCGGTTCAATACCGAACCAGAGCGAGTAAATTTCAGGTTGAAATTGAGTAACCGGGCCGACCAATTTCTTCATCGGGCCAGGACCGATCGGTCGTGTACAAAACAGGCCACGAGTGGGCCGAAAAGCCTGGTCGCTCCGTCTAGCCAGAGCTCCAGGTGTCAGGACCCCGACTCGATGCCACATCGATCTAGCATGTAACACCTCATATCACTTTGCGGCCTCACGCACGGTATTCCCACGGATGTCATCTTACCTTTGCCCGGGACCGTTTGCGCCTTTTGGCACACGTATATGATAGTGTCGCTAGCATCCATATGGTAAGGAGCCCGAGCTGACATGGCTAGTCATAAACCCAAAGTGGCACAGACTTACAGGGACAGGCATCCATGACCCAGCATCGAACATGTCAGTCATCAGCAAGTGAATCCGGGCTGTAGCACTGGGCTAGCAGGACTCCGGTAAACCAGGCTGTAGCGGGCTAACAGGACTCCGGTATCCATCGCGTGACATTTCCCCGAAGGGACAGACACAAGAACGAAGGACACATGCCGGCGAGCCTAAGTGTTCCGAAGCAGTAGCAAGCTACCAAGGCTCAGTGGAGACACTAGGAGACATTTCCCGGTAAGAGAGGCTACTAAGAATAAACAACTAGATAGTCAGATCCCACACATACCAAGCATTTCAGTCATACACACAATATGCTCGATATGTGCAAATACAAGAAGGCATCACAACATGACTCTACAACACAAGTATTTTATTTAAAGGCTCAGGGAGCCATACACACGACCCAGCATTCATGTCATACAGACATACAAGCCAACAACGGAAGTAACTTGTCTGAGTACAGACAACTAGTAAAATAAAAGAGGCTTGGAAAGCCTGGCTATACTACATGGTCCTTCACAAGCTCAGGGTCACCACCTGGGCCTCAGTCTACTCATCGATGTCAACGTCTACGAAGAACCCATCAGAAGGGGTTGCAGCGTCTTCTGAAAAATGTAAGTTAATGCAACATGAGTACAAAGGTACTCAGCAAGACTTACATCAGATCCTACATACATGCACATTATCAAGAAGGGTTGGTGGGGTTATTGCAGCAAGCCAGCTTTGACTCTTGGCTAAGCTATCCTACGATACACCAACTTGAAATGGTTTTGCGCACACGAGTCCACTACACACCAGTTCAATACACCACCGAGGATCCACCTCCGTCATCCTACGGAAGAGCCATCCTCGGCACTCACGCTTATCTTGAGATTTTTAGTAGTATCCATTTACTTGTCTATGAACTGTATAGGCAACCAAGTAGTCCTTTACCGCGGACGCGGCTATTCGAATAGATCATGTTAACCCTGCAGGGGTGTACTTCTTCATACATGTTTCCACCACTTAGCGTCTGCACACGACATGTGCTCGGCAGACTTCAAGCGAAAGCCGACGTGGGTGTAGACCACGACCTACCTAAACACCTAAGTCTCTAGTCCAGGTTTATCGCCTATCCAGGTTCCATCCGCAGGGAGTCCGGCCGAGGTTTCCACATACGGCCCCGAACGATGTGTACAGGGTTCCCGAGATACCTAACGGGTATCCGGTACACCGTGCCACGTACCTACCGCATCACAGCCCACCCCGCGGGTCAGCGCTGCCCACGGCCTCCAGTAAGCTACAAACACCAGAAACTACTTGCAACTCCTGGACAGAGGACTAGGGTGAATAAGAAGTCGAGCGGGGTCATATTTCAGGGCCCAATGCATGGTAGTAGCTGAATCTTAAATCACACATACAGATCTCAGTGCTTAAGGTCGGCTTCAATGAAACAACCCACCATGTACTCCTACATGGCCTTTCATCGATACCTTTACCAAATCGTGTTCACCACATCACTCTCATTACCGGCATGATCATTTCACTCTAGCCCATCACCCAGATGAACCAGACCTGACACGACTCTAAGCATAGCAGGCATAGCAAGGTAGGAACAACACATACATATGGCTCAATCAACTCCTACACATGCTAGTGGGTTTCATCTAGTTACTGTGGCAATGACAGGTCATGCAGAGGAAATGGGTTCAACTACCGTAGCACACAGCAGTTTGAAACGCGTTGTCTTAATGCAGTAAAAGAGAGCAGGAGCGAGAACATGGGATTGTATCGATATGATCAAATGGTTGGTTGCTTGCCTGATGGGTCGATGCACTGATATTGTTCTTCGTTAGGGTAATCGTGGTACTCCTCGGAGGCAGAACCTGCCGCAAAGAGCACCGATACACAACATCACCAAACAATATGCAACAATATGATGCATGCATGAGACATGGAAATATGAGTGTATTGGGCTAATGCAACTAAGACCAGATGGGTTTGAACCATTTTGAATCAAAGATTCAAGTTTCAAACTCATACATGGCCCTTATAAGTGCTTTATCTAGTTCTGCTCTAAACATCAGGTTAGCTTGCTTAAACATGCATGAAACCAGTACAGATGGATAGATTGGATTTTTCTGATCATTTTTCATATATAAAACTTTGCATTTGGAGTTACAGATTAATTTCTATGATTTTTTTAAGTTTGTGGTATTTACTGGAATTTCCTGTGTAATAATAATTCCAGTAAATAAATTACTGCGTCAGCATTACGTCAGGATGACGTCAGCGGTCAACGGAACAGTCCAGGTCAACCCTGACTAGTGGGTCCCGTGTGTCAGTGTAATTAGTTTAACTAAATATTAATTAAAACTAATCCTGATTAGTTAACAGGGCTGGGCCCCACCTGTCATTGACCCAGGGGGTCAAACTGGGCCCACCCGTGGTCAAATGAGGGGTCAGCAGGGTCAACTTACCGGCGTTTAGCCGCCGGTGAGGCCGAACGCGGCGGGGAGAGTGCTTTTGTGTGTTCCGGCGACTAAATGAGCGGCGGAGGGCATCTACGGGTAGCAGGGAGCAAGCCGCAGCTCTTGGTGGTGGTGGTTGAGCTCGGGGTGGCCGGAAACGTCGCCGGCGACGACTTTGGCCGTCGTCGAAGTTCGGGTGAGGTCGAACTCGACGCTAGGGGGCACGGCAAGGCGCGTGGAGTGATGCTACGGGTTCCTACGGGTGCGGTGAGTGTGTTAGACAAGGTGGTGTGGTCGGTGGTTGGCCGGAGACACGTCGGCGTCGAGCTCGGCGGCGGTGCGTGCGGTGAAGCTTCGTGCGCCCGCTGTGGGGCACGAGAACGAGAGAGGAAAGGGGGGAGAGGTAGCTGGGCTCACGGCGATCTCGAGGAACCAGACGGCGCGGTCGGGGACGAGCTGGTGCGGTGGCGACGGCGAAGGGGATCTCCGGTGACGGCGGAGTCGGCGAGGTCGGTGCAGTGGCTTCGGGGCACGCAAGCACTCGGGGCTTGACTAGCTCGTAGGAGAGGAGGGCGGCGGAGCTCCTGGACACAGTGGCACTGCGCGAGGACGAGGGAGAGCGCGACTACGGTGATGGTGCGGCTGCGGTGGCGTCGGCCATGGTGCGGGAGAGCGAGGGAGAGGAGCTGGGGGCGAATGGATGTGTCCACGGGGTTCGGGGCACGACGTGGAGTTCATCCAGGCTAGCAGCGAGGTGAAAGGAGGAAGAAGGGCGGCGGGCAGCTGCGTGGCGCGCGCTGGCGTCGCCGTCGAGCACCTGCCTGCCTGCCTGGCGAAGGCAAGCAGCTCGCTGGAGCGGCTGTTGGGCTGGGCCGGCTGGTGGGCTGGCTAGGCGGGCTGCCAGGTTAGTTCACTCTCTCTCTCTCTCTCTTATTTATCCTTCTCAATTATTCTGTAACTTTGTGGACTTACCAAAAATACCTAAACAACTCCAAAATTCCCCAAACTGTTCATGGCCACTAACTGGAATATATACAGCATGGAACATTTTAGTTTGGGATTATTTGAGCATTTAAAATAATTTATATAATTTAAATGTCCAAACTCAAATACTTATGATTTAATTCAAAAACCTTAGGATGACCTAGAAAATTGAGCACCACTTTTGGCAGGGTTCTGAACCAAGACAAAAATGATGGACATTTTAGAAGGGCATTTCAGGTTCATTGAAAATATTTTTAGTAAACCCTAGTTGGTTTCAGAGGGGGCTGGGGGTTCTGTCATCCCCATTTCAAGTTTCTGTTGAGAAAAATAGACATGATGCAACACTCTAATGCATGAACTAGCTAGGGTGTGACAACTCACCCCCACTCAAAAGAATCTCGTCCCGAGATTTAGGTTCCTCCGGAAAGAAGGCGGGGTACTCAAGTCGAAGACGATCCTCCCTTTCCCAAGTTGCTTCCTTCTCAGAATGGTGCGACCATTGAACCTTGAGAAACTTGATATTATGACGTCGAGTGGTACGCTCGGCTTGATCGAGGATACGAACGGGGTACTCTCGATACGTGAGATTATCTTGAAGATCAAGCGTTTCGTGGTCCACTCCACGGATAGGATCCGAGAAGCAACGCCTGAGTTGAGAAACGTGGAAGACATCGTGGACTCTGGAGAGATGCGGAGGTAGTTCCAATTGGTAGGCAACTTCTCCCCGTTTAGCGAGAATGCGAAAGGGTCCAATGTAGCGAGGAGCCAATTTGCCTTTGATACCGAAACGATGGGTTCCCTTCAGAGGAGTAACCCGAAGGTAAGCCTTCTCGTCAACCTCAAAAGTCATAGCCTTATGTTTTCGGTCGTATTGACTCTTTTGACGAGATTGGGCTGTTTTCAACTTTTCACGAACAATGCGAACTTGCTCTTCTGCTTCCTGGATCATGTCCGGGCCAAAGAATTGTCTTTCCCCGGTTTCTGACCAGTTAAGAGGCGTTCGACACCTTCGTCCATAGAGAACTTCAAAAGGGGCTTTACCCAAGCTAGATTGATAGCTGTTGTTATAAGAAAATTCGGCAAATGGAAGACATTTCTCCCAATCCATTCCGAATGAGATAACAGAAGCTCGAAGCATGTCTTCTAGAATCTGATTGACGCGTTCTACTTGACCACTTGATTGAGGGTGAAAGGCAGTGCTAAAGGAAAGGCGGGTTCCCATAGCATTTTGGAAACTTTCCCAAAATCGAGAGGTGAAGAGACTTCCTCGATCCGAGTTAATTTCCAGTGGAACACCATGGAGGGATACTATTCGGGAGATGTACAAGTCTGCTAGTTGACTAGCGGTTATACTCTCGCGAACAGGCAAGAAATGGGCTACTTTGGAAAGACGATCGACAACGACGAAGATAGCGTTATTTCCTCTCTTGGTCCTGGGAAAACCGGTGATGAAATCCATACCAATTTTATCCCATTTCCATTCAGGAATAGCTAAGGGTTGAAGGGTGCCAGCAGGCCGTTGATGCTCTGCTTTTACACGACGACAGACGTCGCAACTAGCAACAAACTGAGCAATGTCTCTCTTCATCCTAGTCCACCAGAACCTCTGGCGTAGGTCCTGATACATCTTGGTACTACCGGGATGAATGGTGAGAGGAGATTCATGAGCCTCCTTAAGGATCAACTGCCGTAGATGCTGGTTCTTGGGAACCACTAAACGGTTCTCAAAGTACACAACCCCATGATCATTTGTGGAGAAGCATCTAGCATCTCCGCTAGCAATGTTCTCCTTGATCCTAGATATCCCTTTATCTCGCTTTTGGGCAGCGATAATTTGATCCGTAAGAGTAGGTTTCGCCACCAAGGTGGAAAGAAATCCTTGAGGAACAATGTGAAGGTTAAGCTTCCGAAATTCCTCATGGAGAAGCGGTTGACTTTGTTGTAACATCAGATTGTTACAATAAGATTTACGACTTAGTGCATCAGCCATGACGTTGGCCTTTCCTGGGGTGTAAGTTATCCCTAAGTCGAAATCTGTGATCAACTCAACCCAACGTCTTTGCCTGAGATTCAAATCCGGTTGGGTGAAGATGTACTTCAGACTTTGGTGATCGGTGAAGATTTCGCAACGATTACCGAGGAGGTAATGTCGCCAGGTTTTAAGTGCATAGACTACAGCTGCAAGCTCTAGATCATGAGTAGGATAATTCTCCTCATGTGGGTGCAATTGCCGTGAAGCGTAAGCAATTACATGACGATCTTGCATAAGAATGCAACCTAGTCCTTGTCGCGAGGCGTCGCAATAGATAACAAAGTCCTTAGAGAAATCTGGTGGTACCAGTACGGGAGCAGATGTCAGGCGTCTTTTCAGTTCCTGAAAGCTGTGCTCACATTGTGGAGTCCACTCGAACTTGTTATCTTTCTTGAGGAGTTCAATTAGAGGTTTGGCAACTTTGGAGAAGTTCTCGACAAAGCGGCGACAATAGCTCGCTAAGCCAAGGAAACTCCGAACTTGCTTGACCGATTCAGGTGGAGTCCAGTTAAGGACGGCTTGAACTCGCTCGGGTTGACAGCAATACCCTTACCAGAAATTACATGTCCTAGATAGGTCACTTCTGGTAACCAAAATTCGCATTTAGAGAACTTGGCATAAAGGCGATGCTCTCGAAGTTTCATCAACACTAGCCTTAGATGTTCGGCATGTTCTTCCTCGTTCTTGGAGTAGATGAGTATATCATCGAGGTAAACCACGACGAATTTATCCAAATACTCCATGAAGATTGAGTTCATTAACCGAGAAAAGGTGGCTGGGGCGTTGGTTAAACCGAAGGACATGACGGTGTACTCGTATTGGCCATAACGAGTAACAAAGGCCGTTTTAGGAATGTCCCCGTTCCTGATTTTGATTTGATGGTAGCCCAACCTCAAATCCATTTTAGAGAAGACTGAGGATCCAGCGAGCTGATCATACAGGTCGTTGATCCTGGGGAGCGGATACTTGTTCTTGATTGTGACCAGGTTGACGGGTCGATAATCTACAACCATCCGGTCCGTACCATCCTTCTTCTTGACGAAGAGGACGGGGAAAGCCCATGGAGATGAACTAGGTCGGATGAAACCCTTTTTCAAGGACTCATCGAGTTGTTTCTTAAGTTCGGCTAGTTCAAAAGGTGCCATCTTATAGGGTCTTCTAGAAATTGGGACAGTTCCTGGAATGAGATCTATCACGAACTCGACATCTCTGTCAGGTGGACACCAGTCAATTCTTCTGGAAAGACATCCGAGAAGTCACGGACTACCGGGACGTCTTCAAGGTCTGGCAAAGGACTGGCGTTAAGAGAATATAGTTGTCGCTTGGCTACTCGGGTCAAGACATTGACTATCTTTCCCGAAGGATGTGTGAGTTGAACAGTCCTAGAGAAGCAATCAATCTTGGCATGATGGGCTGACATCCAGTCCATACCCAAGATGATATTAATATCCGAAGATTTGAGAGCTATCAAGGATGCGAGGAGAACAAGTCTGTCGACTTGAATTTCATTCCCATGGCTGACTCTAGAAGTTTGCCATTTGGATCCCGGGGTTTGAATTACCATAGAGGTGGGCATCTCACAGAATGTGGTGTTATGCAGACGAGCATAGCTCTCGAATATAAATGAATGAGATGCTCCAGTATCAAAAAGAACAGATGCCGGGTGGCAATTAACAAGGAGCGTACCGAGAACGACGTTGGGAACCTCTTGAGCTTCTTCAGCAGAGATACAGTTGACATGGCCACGTGCAGCGGTGGCCGGCTTGGCGCAGAACTATTTCGGATTTCCTTGGCCCTCTAAAAATATGCTATGTACATAAACATGGGTCTAGTCAGCAGGCCGGGTCAACACTATAAAGTAGGCCATGTTGACACTTCTCACTTCACCGCTTCTTCCGCGAGGTGCTCAGGCACTTTGGCCTCGTGTCCCAGCCAGTTCACGCCCAACGGGTGGCGCATCATGCCTAGATTTGCCGTGCTCTGCCACAAGATCAGCACGGCGCCGCCCCCTCTTGCCGTCTTCCGCCAGTTCTTCTAGTTGTGCGCGGGCAGGGGATGGTACCACATCCGGGCTATATTTAGTTTCAACGAATCTGGATGAATTTACAGGAGCAAATGTAGTAAGGATGTCTCAGATCTCTAGCACTCTTGCATCTACATTGGCAACCACTGTAAAAGATTTGATTCAAGAAAAGCAAATGAAGGGTTTTTGTTGGTAAGTGTAGTAAAGCAAAGAAATGGGCAAGTAGCTTGATCAACTAGACTGGTGTTGGAAAATGAGTATGCTCATTGATACATTTGTTCTGTCTTTGAGGATTTCATAAAGCAATTTGCCGTCTGAACATGCACAAAATGAAATAATAGAAAGACACATATGCTATCTAGCGGTTCTGTTGTGCCTTATGCTTGGACAGATAGCGGTACATTGCATATACTTTGCCGCATTTTTCCATGTGTACATTTTTATATTTTCTAGGTAAAGAAAAAACAACCTTGTACTTATTGCTTTGCTTGTTGGGATGGAAAATGATGATGTAATATGCTTTTTCACAATTAAGAAATGGTCGTAAACAGAATTCCAATTAGCTATTTTGTGATCAAGGTTGATTCGAATGAACGTTAAGATCTCAAGGAATTTACAAGTTAGAAGCTTAAGCAACCGTCGATGACCCAGCCTAATTCGAGCTATAGTGGTACTAACTCTAGCATTCCTGCAGAGCATTTGGAGTGTGTTACACCAAAGATATCGGTCAAATGGAGCAAACAGAGACTGCGGAGCGAGTGAGAGAATTTGGAGAGAGTGGAACTTACAACTCTGGCGTTCGGAGAGGCGCACATAACACCATAGTGGATGCATTGATGGACGAAGGAACAATTCGTCGAAGCCACGAGTGCCCCAACGAGCTTCAGGTTTGCTCGTTTGGAGAAGGGAATAATTTATGAGGATACTACATTTGCGAGTTCATTCACCAGATGACCAATGAGAAGTGCAGAATTTTAGAACAAATTCGAGTACGTAAACAATATTCACAATTTTATTTGAGTACCATCAATTGTGTGGAGTTTCATTCATATATATTGACCCGCGAACAACAATTTTATTTTATTACCATCAATTGTGCGGAGTTCTATTACCATCTTTAAATTAGATCAAACAGATGCAGGATGATCTCTTACCAAAGGATCGCGTACGAGCAATTCAAGAGGGATTGGCCGGATTCTTACTTGAAGAGGTCATATCTAAAACCGGAGAAAATACCATCGAGAATTTTGGTAATTAGATATTCGGGATCATAAGAGATATTATATTTTATAAATGCATGAACGTGCACAATATGTAGTAGCGTCGAATATATGTACGAAAACTTGTTGTTCGACCGAGCACAGAGAAAGAGGTCCTTCTCTATATTCATGACGATGTTGTGTAATGGTTCCTTCATTGCTATATGTAGTAGCGTCGAGTTGAATGGAAAAATAAAACCCAAAACAAAAAAGAATTGAAATATAAACACAAAAAGAAAAGGGAGACGCGGAATGAAACCACTAAACCCTCCAAAACCCTAACCCCAGCAAGTGGCAGCACCTGAGACGTTGTGGCCTTTTGTCCCGGTTGGTGCTATCAACCGGGACTAAAGGTCCTCCTGCCTGAGCGTTCCACAACAGCCACGTGGAGCCCCTTTAGTCCCGGTTCATAACACAACCGGGATTGGGGGGGGGGGGGGCTTTAGTCCCGATTTGTTAGTCCTGGTTCATAACACAAACGGCAACATGGCTTTAATCGTGGGATGGTGCCGTGATTATCGGATCTAATTCCATTTCTCTCGTTCTTTCTGCGTGACCTGAGTCTTCTTCTACCTCTTCCCCATGTCTCTGTGTCAATTGAGTGACTTACACTTGATTCCGGTGAGCAAGCGACGGGGCAGGGCATGGCCAGGACATCGCTGACGACTGTGCGTCGAGGAACAATCTACAGCTTCGGTCCGCTCGGTCGGGCCGGTTCAATACCGAACCAGAGCGAGTAAATTTCAGGTTGAAATTGAGTAACCGGGCCGACCAATTTCTTCATCGGGCCAGGACCGATCGGTCGTGTACAAAACAGGCCACGAGTGGGCCGAAAAGCCTGGTCGCTCCGTCTAGCCTGAGCTCCAGGTGTCAGGACCCCGACTCGATGCCACATCGATCTAGCATGTAACACCTCATATCACTTTGCGGCCTCACGCACGGTATTCCCACGGTTGTCATCTTACCTTTGCCCGGGACCGTTTGCGCCTTTTGGCACACGTATATGATAGTGTCGCTAGCATCCATATGGTAAGGAGCCCGGGCTGACATGGCTAGTCGTAAACCCAAAGTGGCACAGACTTACAGGGACAGGCATCCATGACCCAGCATCGAACGTGTCAGTCATCAACAAGTGAATGCGGGCTGTAGCACTGGGCTAGCAGGACTCCGGTAAACCAGGCTGTAGCGGGCTAACAGGACTCCGGTATCCATCGCGTGACATTTCCCCGAAGGGACAGACAAAAGAACGAAGAAGGACACATGCCGGCCAGCCTAAGTGTTCCGAAGCAGTAGCAAGCTACCAAGGCTCAGTGGAGACACTAGGAGACATTTCCCGGTAAGAGAGGCTACTAAGAATAAACAACTAGATAGTCAGATCACACACATACCAAGCATTTCAGTCATACACACAATATGCTCGATATGTGCAAATACAACAAGGCATCACAACATGACTCTACAACACAAGTATTTTATTTAAAGGCTCAGAGAGCCATACATATCATACACACAAGTACGGGTCACACGACCCAGCATTCAAGTCATACAGACATACAAGCCAACAGCGGAAGTAACTTGTCTGAGTACAGACAACTAGTAAAATAAAAGAGGCTTGGAAAGCCTGGCTATACTACGTGGTCCTTCACAAGCTCAGGGTCACCACCTGGGCCTCAGTCTACTCATCGATGTCAACGTCTACGAAGAACCCATCAGAAGGGGTTGCAGCGTCTTCTGAAAAATGTAAGTTAAAGCAACATGAGTACAAAGGTACTCAGCAAGACTTACATCATATCCTACATACATGCACATTATCAAGAAGGGTTGGTGGAGTTATTGCAGCAAGCCAGCTTTGACTCTTGGCTAAGCTATCCTACGATACACCAACTTAAAATGGTTTTGCGCACACGAGTCCACTACACACCAGTTCAATACACCACCGAGGATCCCCCTCCGTCATCCTACGGAAGAGCCATCCTCGGCACTCACGCTTATCTTGAGATTTTTAGTAGTATCCATTTACTTGTCTATGAACTGTATAGGCAACCAAGTAGTCCTTTACCGCGGACGCGGCTATTTGAATAGATCATGTTAACCCTGTAGGGATGTACTTCTTCATACATGTTTCCACCACTTCGCGTCTGCACACGACATGTGCTCGGCAGACTTCAAGCGAAAGCCTACGTGGGTGTAGACCATGACCTACCTAAACACCTAAGTCTCTAGTCCAGGTTTATCGCCTATCCAGGTTCCATCCGCAGGGAGTCCGGCCGAGGTTTCCACATACGGCCCCGAACGATGTGTACAGGGTTCCCGAGATACCTAACGGGTATCCGGTACACCGTGCCACGTACCTACCGCATCACAGCCCACCCCGCGGTCAGCGCTGCCCACGGCCTCCAGTAAGCTACAAACACCAGAAACTACTTGCAACTCCTGGACAGAGGACTAGGGTGAATAAGAAGTCGAGCGGGGTCATATTTCAGGGCCCAATGCATGGTAGTAGCTGAATCTTAAATCACACATACAGATCTCAGTGCTTAATGTCGGCTTCAATGAAACAACCCACCATGTACTCCTACATGGCCTTTCATCGATACCTTTACCAAATCGTGTTCACCACATCACTCTCATTACTGGCATGATCATTTCACTCTAGCCCATCACCCAGATGAACCAGACCTGACACGACTCTAAGCATAGCAGGCATAGCAAGGTAGGAACAACACATACACATGGCTCAATCAACTCCTACACATGCTAGTGGGTTTCATCTAGTTACTGTGGCAAAGACAGGTCATGCAGAGGAAATGGGTTCAACTACCGCAGCACACAGCAGATTGAAACACGTTGTCTTAATGCAGTAAAAGAGAGCAGGAGTGAGAACATGGGATTGTACCGATATGATCAAATGGTTGGTTGCTTGCCTGATGGGTCGGTGCACTGGTATTGTTCTTCGTTAGGGTAATCACGGTACTCCTCGGAGGCAGAACCTGCCGCAAAGAGCACCAATACACAACATCACCAAATAATATGCAATAATATGATGCATGCATGAGACATAGCAAAATGAGTGTATTGGGATAATGCAACTAAGACCAGATGGGTTTGAACCATTTTGAATCAAAGATTCAAGTTTCAAACTCATATGTGGCCCCTTTAAGTGCTTTAACTTGTTCTGCAGTAAACATCAGGTTAGCTTGCTTAAATATGCATGAAACTAGTACAGATGGATAGATTGGATTTTTTGATCATTTTTCATATATAAAACTTTGCATTTGGAGTTACAGATTAATTCCTATGATTTTTTGAAGTTTGTGGTATTTACTGGAATTTCCTGTGTAATAATAATTCCAGTAAATAAATTACTGCGTCATCATTACGTCAGGATGATGTCAGCGGTCAACGGAACAGTCCAGGTCAACCCTGACTAGTGGGTCCCGTGTGTCAGTGTAGTTAGTTTAACTAATTATTAATTAAAACTAATCCTGATTAGTTAACAGGGCTGGGCCCCACCTGTCATTGACCCAGGGGGTCAAACTGGGCCCACCCGTGGTCAAATGAGGGGTCAGCAGGGTCAACTTACCGGCGTTTAGCCGCCGGCGAGGCCGAACATGGCGGCGAGAGTGCTTTTGTGTGTTCCGGCGACTAAATGAGCGGCGGAGGGCATCTACGGGTAGCTGGGAGCAAGCCGCAACTCTTGGTGGTGGTGGTTGAGCTCGGGGTGGCCGGAAACATCGCCGGCGACGACTTTGGCGGTCGCCGAAGTTCGGGTGAGGTCGAACTCGACAATAGGGAGCACGGCGAGGCGCGTGGAGTGATGCTACGGGTTCCTACGGGTGCGGTGAGTGTGTTAGACAAGGTGGTGTGGCCGGTGGTTGGCCGGAGACACGTCGGCGTCGAGCTCGGCGGCGGTGCATGCGGTGAAGCTTCGTGCTCCCGCTGTGGTGCACGAGAACGAGAGAGGAAAGGGGGGAGAGGTAGCTGGGCTCACGGCGATCTCGAGGAACCAGACGGCGCTGTCGGGGACGAGCTGGTGCGGTGGCGACGGTGAAGGGGATCTCCGGTGACGGCGGAGTCGGCGAGGTCGGTGCAGTGGCTTCGGGGCACGCAAGCACTCGGGGCTTGACTAGCTCGTAGGGGAGGAGGGCGGCGGAGCTCCTGGACACGGTGGCACTGCGCGAGGACGAGGGAGAGCGCGACTACAGCGATGGTGCGGCTACGGTGGCGTTGGCCATGGTGCGGGAGAGCGAGGGAGAGGAGCTGGGGGCGAATGGGTGTGTCCACGGGGTTCGGGGCACGACGTGGAGTTCATCCAGGCTAGCAGCGAGGTGAAAGGAGGAAGAAGGGCGGCGGGCAGCTGCGTGTCGCGCGCTGGCGTTGCCGTCGAGCACCTGCCTGCCTGCCTGGCGAAGGCAAGCAGCTCGCTGGAGCGGCTGCTGGGCTGGGCCGGCTGGTGGGCTGGCTAGGCGGGCTGCCAGGTTAGTTCACTCTCTCTCTCTCTTATTTATCCTTTTCAATTATTCTGTAACTTTGTGGACTTACTAAAAATACCTAAACAACTCCAAAATTCCCCAAACTGTTCATGGCCACTAACTGGAATATATACAGCATGGAACATTTTAGTTTGGGATTATTTGAGCATTTAAAATAATTTATATAATTTAAATGTCCAAACTCAAATACTTATGATTTAATTCAAAAACCTTAGGATGACCTAGAAAATTGAGCACCACTTTTGGCAGAGGTTCTGAACCAAGACAAAAATGATGGACATTTTAGAAGGGCATTTCACGTTCATTGAAAATATTTTTAGTAAACCCTAGTTGGTTTCAGAGGGGGCTGGGGGTTCTCACATCCCCATTTCAAGTTTCTGTTGAGAAAAATAGACATGATGCAACACTCTAATGCATGAACTAGCTAGGGTGTGACAACTCACCCCCACTCAAAAGAATGTCGTCCCGAGATTTAGGTTCCTCCGGAAAGAAGGTGGGGTACTCAAGTCGAAGACGGTCCTCCCTTTCACAAGTTGCTTCTTTCTCAGAATGGTGCGACCATTGAACCTTGAGAAACTTGATATTATGACGTCGAGTGGTACGCTCGGCTTGATCGAGGATACGAACGGGGTACTCTCATACGTGAGATTATCTTGAAGATCAAGCATTTCGTGGTCCACCCGACTGATAGGATCCGAGAAGCAACGCCTGAGTTGAGAAACGTGGAAGACGTCGTGGACTCTGGAGAGATGCGGAGGTAGTTCCAATTGGTAGGCAACTTCTCCTTGTTTAGCGAGAATGCAAAAGGGTCCAATGTAGCGAGGAGCCAATTTTCCTTTGATACCGTAACGATGGGTTCCCTTCAGAGGAGTAACCCGAAGGTAAGCCTTCTTGTCAACCTCAAAAGTCATAGCCTTATGTTTTCGGTCGTATTGACTCTTTTGACGCGATTGGGTTGTTTTCAACTTTTCACGAACAATGCGAACTTGCTCTTCTGCTTCCTGGATCATGTCCGGGCCAAAGAATTGTCTTTCCCTGGTTTCTGACCAGTTAAGAGGCGTTCGACACCTTCGTCCATAGAGAACTTCAAAAGGGGCTTTACCCAAGCTAGATTGATAGCTGTTGTTATAAGCAAATTCGGCAAATGGAAGACATTTCTCCCAATCCATTCCGAATGAGATAACAGAAGCTCGAAGCATGTCTTCTAGAATCTGATTGACGCGTTCTACTTGACCACTTGATTGAGGGTGAAAGGCAGTGCTAAAGGAAAGGCGGGTTCCCATAGCATTTTGGAAACTTTCCCAGAATCGAGAGGTGAAGAGACTTCCTCGATCCAAATTAATTTCTAGTGGAACACCATGGAGGGATACTATTCGGGAGATGTACAAGTCTGCTAGTTGACTAGCGGTTATACTCTCGCGAACAGGCAAGAAATGGGCTACTTTGGAAAGACGATCGGCAACGACGAAGATAGCGTTATTCCCTCTCTTAGTCCTGGGAAAACCGGTGATGAAATCCATACCAATTTTGTCCCATTTCCATTCAGGAATAGCTAAGGGTTGAAGGGTGCCAGCAGGCCGTTGATGCTCTGCTTTTACACGACGACTGACGTCGCAACTAGCAACAAACTGAGCAATGTCTCTCTTCATCCTAGTCCACCAGAACCTCTGGCGTAGGTCCTGATACATCTTAGTATTACCAGGATGAATAGTGAGAGGAGATTCATGAGCCTCCTTAAGGATCAACTGCCGTAGATGCTGGTTCTTGGGAACCACTAAACTATTCTCAAAGTACACAACATCATGGTCATTTGTGGAGAAACATCTAGCACCTCCGCTAGCAATGTTCTCCTTGATTCTAGATATTCCTTTATCTCGCTTTTGGGCAGCAACAATTTGATCCGTAAGAGTAGGTTTCGCCACCAGGGTGGAAAGAAATCCTTGAGGAACAATGTGAAGGTTAAGCTTCCGAAATTCCTCATGGAGAAGCGGTTGACTTTGTTGTAACATCAGATTGTTACAATAAGATTTACGACTTAGTGCATCAGCCATGACGTTGGCCTTTCCTGGGGTGTAAGTTATCCCTAAGTCGAAATCTCTGATCAACTCAACCCAACGTCTTTGCCTGAGATTCAAATCCGGTTGGGTGAAGATGTACTTCAGACTTTGGTGATCGGTGAAGATTTTGCAACGATTACCGAGGAGGTAATGTCGCCAGGTTTTAAGTGCATAGAGTACAGCTGCAAGCTCTAGATCATGAGTAGGATAATTCTCCTCATGTGGGTGCAATTGCCGTGAAGCGTAAGCAATTACGTGACGATCTTGCATAAGAATGCAACCTAGTCCTTGTCGCGAGGCGTCGCAATAGATAACAAAGTCCTTAGAGAAATCTGGTGGTACCAGTACGGGAGAAGATGTCAAGCGTCTTTTCAGTTCCTGAAAGCTGTGCTCACATTGTGGAGTCCACTCGAACTTGTTATCTTTCTTGAGGAGTTCAATTAGAGGTTTGGCAACTTTGGAGAAGTTCTCGACAAAGCGGCGACAATAGCTCGCTAAGCCAAGGAAACCCCGAACTTGCTTGACCGATTCAGGTGGAGTCCAGTTAAGGACGGCTTGAACTCGCTCGGGATTGACAGCAATACCCTTACCAGAAATTACATGTCCTAGATAGGTCACTTCTGGTAACCAAAATTCGCATTTAGAGAACTTGGCATAAAGGCGATGCTCTCGAAGTTTCATCAACACTAGCCTTAGATGTTCGGCATGTTCTTCCTCGTTCTTGGAGTAGATGAGTATATCATCGAGGTAAACCACGACGAATTTATCCAAATACTCCATGAAGATTGAGTTCATTAACCGAGAAAAGGTGGCTGGGGCGTTGGTTAAACCGAAGGACATGACGGTGTACTCGTATTGGCCATAACGAGTAACAAAGGCCGTTTTAGGAATGTCCCCGTTCCTGATTTTGATTTGATGGTAGCCCAACCTCAAATCCATTTTAGAGAAGACTGAGGATCCAGCAAGCTGATCATACAGGTCGTTGATCCTGGGGAGCGGATACTTGTTCTTGATTGTGACCAGGTTGACGGGTCGATAATCTACAACCATCCGGTCCGTACCATCCTTCTTCTTGACGAAGAGGACGGGGAAAGCCCATGGAGATGAACTAGGTCGGATGAAACCCTTTTTCAAGGACTCATCGAGTTGTTTCTTAAGTTCGGCTAGTTCAAAAGGTGCCATCTTATAGGGTCTTCTAGAAATTGGGACAGTTCCTGGAATGAGATCTATCACGAACTCGACATCTCTGTCAGGTGGAACACCTGGCAATTCTTCTGGAAAGACATCCAGGAAGTCACGGACTACCCGGACGTCTTCAAGGTCTGGCAAAGGACTGGCGTTAAGAGAATATAGTTGTCGCTTGGCTACTCGGGTCAAGACATTGACTATCTTTCCTGAAGGATGTGTGAGTTGAACAGTCCTAGAGAAGCAAACAATCTTGGCATGATGGGCTGACATCCAGTCCATACCCAAGATGATATTAATATCCGAAGATTTGAGAGCTATCAAGGATGCGAGGAAAACAAGTCTGTCGACTTGAATTTCATTCCCATGGCTGACTCTAGAAGTTTGCCATTTGGATCCCGGGGTTTGAATTACCATAGAGGTGGGCATCTCACAGAATGTGGTGTTATGCAGACGAGCATAGCTCTCGAATATAAATGAATGAGATGCTCCAGTATCAAAAAGAACAGATGCCGGGTGGCAATTAACAAGGAGCGTACCGAGAACGACGTTGGGATCCTCTTGAGCTTCTTCAACAGAGATACAGTTGACACGGCCACGTGCAGCGGTGGCCGGCTTGGCGCAGAACTGTTTCGGATTTCCTTGGCCCTCTAAAAATATGCTATGTACATAAACATGGGTCTAGTCAGCAGGCCGGGTCAACACTGTAAAGTAGGCCATGTTGACACTTCTCACTTCACCGCTTCTTCCGCGAGGTGCTCAGGCACTTTGGCCTCGTGTCCCAGCCAGTTCACGCCCAACGGGTGGCTCATCATGCCTAGATTTGCTGTGCTCTGCCACAAGATCAGCGCGGCGCCGCCCCCTCTTGCCGTCTTCCGCCAGTTCCTCTAGTTGTGCGCGGGCAGGGGATGGTACCACATCCGGGCTATATTTAGTTTCAACGAATCTGGATGAATTTACAGGAGCAAATGTAGTAAGGATGTCTCAGATCTCTAGCACTCTTGCATCTACATTGGCAACCACTGTAAAAGATTTGATTCAAGAAAAGCAAATGAAGGGTTTTCGTTGGTAAGTGTAGTAAAGCAAAGAAATGGGCAAGTAGCCTGATCAACTAGACTGGTGTTGGAAAATGAGTATGCTCATTGATACATTTGTTCTGTCTTTGAGGATTTCATAAAGCAATTTGCCGTCTGAACATGCACAAAATGAAATAATAGAAAGACACATATGCTATCTAGCGGTTCTGTTGTGCCTTATGCTTGGACAGATAGCGGTACATTGCATATACTTTGCCGCATTTTTCCATGTGTACATTTTTATATTTTCTAGGTAAAGAAAAAACAACCTTGTACTTATTGCTTTGCTTGTTGGGATGGAAAATGATGATGTAATATGCTTTTTCACAATTAAGAAATGGTCGTAAACAGAATTCCAATTAGCTATTTTGTGATCAAGGTTGATTCGAATGAACGTTAAGATCTCAAGGAATTTACAAGTTAGAAGCTTAAGCAACCGTCGATGACCCAGCCTAATTCGAGCTATAGTGGTACTAACTCTAGCATTCCTGCAGAGCATTTGGAGTGTGTTACACCAAAGATATCGGTCAAATGGAGCAAACAGAGACTGCGGAGCGAGTGAGAGAATTTGGAGAGAGTGGAACTTACAACTCTGGCGTTCGGAGAGGCGCACATAACACCATAGTGGATGCATTGATGGATGAAGGAACAATTCGTCGAAGCCACGAGTGCCCCAACGAGCTTCAGGTTCGCTCGTTTGGAGAAGGGAATAATTTATGAGGATACTACATTTGCGAGTTCATTCGCCAGATGACCAATGTGAAGTGCAGAATTTTAGAACAAATTCGAGTACGTAAACAATATTCACAATTTTATTTGAGTACCATCAATTGTGTGGAGTTTCATTCATATATATTGACCCGCGAACAACAATTTTATTTTATTACCATCAATTGTGCGGAGTTCTATTACCATCTTTAAATTAGATCAAACAGATGCAGGATGATCTCTTACCAAAGGATCGCGTACGAGCAATTCAAGAGGGATTGGCCGGATTCTTACTTGAAGAGGTCATATCTAAAACCGGAGAAAATACCATCGAGAATTTTGGTAATTAGATATTCGGGATCATAAGAGATATTATATTTTATAAATGCATGAACGTGCACAATATGTAGTAGCGTCGAATATATGTACGAAAACTTGTTGTTCGACCGAGCACAGAGAAAGAGGTCCTTCTCTATATTCATGACGATGTTGTGTAATGGTTCCTTCATTGCTATATGTAGTAGCGTCGAGTTGAATGGAAAAATAAAACCCAAAACAAAAAAGAATTGAAATATAAACACAAAAAGAAAAGGGAGACGCGGAATGAAACCACTAAACCCTCCAAAACCCTAACCCCAGCAAGTGGCAGCACCTGACGCGTTGTGGCCTTTTGTCCCGGTTGGTGCTATCAACCGGGACTAAAGGTCCTCCTGCCTGAGCGTTCCACAACAGCCACGTGGAGCCCCTTTAGTCCCGGTTCATAACACAACCGGGATTGGGGGGGGGGGGGGGGCATTAGTCCCGATTTGTTAGTCCTGGTTCATAACACAAACGGCAACATGGCTTTAATCGTGGGATGGTGCCGTGATTATCGTATCTAATTCCATTTCTCTCGTTCTTTCTGCGTGACCTGAGTCTTCTTCTACCTCTTCCCCATGTCTCTGTGTCAATTGAGTGACTTACACTTGATTC
Organism: Triticum aestivum; assembly: GCF_018294505.1. Taxonomy (NCBI): domain Eukaryota; kingdom Viridiplantae; phylum Streptophyta; class Magnoliopsida; order Poales; family Poaceae; genus Triticum; species Triticum aestivum. The sequence goes on from NC_057800.1 coordinate 751,774,613, forward strand.
CGGTGAGCAAGCGACGGGGCAGGGCATGGCCAGGACATCGCTGACGACTGTGCGTCGAGGAACAATCTACAGCTTCGGTCCGCTCGGTCGGGCCGGTTCAATACCGAACCAGAGCGAGTAAATTTCAGGTTGAAATTGAGTAACCGGGCCGACCAATTTCTTCATCGGGCCAGGACCGATCGGTCGTGTACAAAACAGGCCACGAGTGGGCCGAAAAGCCTGGTCGCTCCGTCTAGCCTGAGCTCCAGGTGTCAGGACCCCGACTCGATGCCACATCGATCTAGCATGTAACACCTCATATCACTTTGCGGCCTCACGCAGGGTATTCCCACAGGTGTCGTCTTACCTTTGCCCGGGACCGTTTGCGCCTTTTGGCACACGTATATGATAGTGTCGCTAGCATCCATATGGTAAGGAGCCCGGGCTGACATGGCTAGTCGTAAACCCAAAGTGGCACAGACTTACAGGGACAGGCATCCATGACCCAGCATCGAACGTGTCAGTCATCAGCAAGTGAATCTGGGCTGTAGCACTGGGCTAGCAGGACTCCGGTAAACCGGGCTGTAGCGGGCTAACATGACTCCGATATCCATCGCGTGACATTTCCCCGAAGGGACAGACACAAGAACGAAGAAGGACACATGCTGGCCAGCCTAAGTGTTCCGGAGCAGTAGCAAGCTACCAAGGCTCAGTGGAGACACTAGGAGACATTTCCCGGTAAGAGAGGCTACTAAGAATAAACAACTAGATAGTCAGATCCCACACATACCAATCATTTCAGTCATACACACAATATGCTCGATATGTGCAAATACAACAAGGCATCACAACATGACTCTACAACACAAGTATTTTATTTAAAGGCTCGGGGAGCCATACATATCATACACACAAGTACGGGTCACACGACCCAGCATTCAAGTCATACAGACATACAAGCCAACAGCGGAAGTAACTTGTCTGAGTACAGACAACTAGTAAAATAAAAGAGGCTTGGAAAGCCTGGCTATACTACGTGGTCCTTCACAAGCTCAGGGTCACCACCTGGGCCTCAGTCTACTCATCGATGTCAACGTCTACGAAGAACCCATCAGAAGGGGTTGCAGCGTCTTCTGAAAAAATGTAAGTTAAAGCAACATGAGTACAAAGGTACTCAATAAGACTTACATCAGATCCTACATACATGCACATTATCAAGAAGGGTTGGTGGAGTTATTGCAGCAAGGCAGCTTTGACTCTTGGCTAAGCTATCCTACGATACACCAACTTGAAATGGTTTTGCGCACACGAGTCCACTACACACCAGTTCAATACACCACCGAGGATTCACCTCCGTCATCCTACGGAAGAGCCATCCTCGGCACTCACGCTTATCTTGAGATTTTTAGTAGTATCCATTTACTTGTCTATGAACTGTATAGGCAACCAAGTAGTCCTTTACCGCGAACGCGGCTATTCGAATAGATCATGTTAACCCTGCAGGGGTGTACTTCTTCATACATGTTTCCACCACTTAGCGTCTGCACACGACATGTGCTCGGCAGACTTCAAGCGAAAGCCGACGTGGGTGTAGACCACGACCTACCTAAACACCTAAGTCTCTAGTCCAGGTTTATCGCCTATCCAGGTTCCATCCGCAGGGAGTCCGGCCGAGGTTTCCACATACGGCCCCGAACGATGTATACAGGGTTCCCGAGATACCTAACGGGTATCCGGTACACCGTGCCACGTACCTACCGCATCATAGCCCACCCCGCGGTCAGCGCTGCCCACGGCCTCCAGTAAGCTACAAACACCAGAAACTACTTGCAACTCCTGGACAGAGGACTAGGGTGAATAAGAAGTCGAGCGGGGTCATATTTCAGCGCCCAATGCATGGTAGTAGCTGAATCTTAAATCACACATACAGATCTCAGTGCTCAATGTCGGCTTCAATGAAACAACCCACCATGTACTCCTACATGGCCTTTCATCGATATCTTTACCAAATCGTGTTCACCACATCACTCTCATTACTGGCATGATCATTTCACTCTAGCCCATCACCCAAATGAACCAGACCTGACACGACTCTAAGCATAGCAGGCATAGCAAGGTAGGAACAACACATACACATGGCTCAATCAACTCCTACACATGCTAGTGGGTTTCATCTAGTTACTGTGGCATAGACAGGTCATGCAGAGGAAATGGGTTCAACTACCGCCGCACACAGCAGATTGAAACGCGTTGTCTTAATGCAGTAAAAGAGAGCAGGAGTGAGAACATGGGATTGTACCGATATGATCAAATGGTTGGTTGCTTGCCTGATGGGTCGGTGCACTGGTATTGTTCTTCGTTAGGGTAATCACGGTACTCCTCGGAGGCAGAACCTGCCGCAAAGAGCACCAATACACAACATCACCAAATAATATGCAACAATATGATGCATGCATGAGACATAGCAAAATGAGTGTATTGGGATAATGCAACTAAGACCAGATGGGTTTGAACCATTTTGAATCAAAGATTCAAGTTTCAAACTCATATGTGGCCCCTTTAAGTGCTTTAACTTGTTCTGCAGTAAACATCACGTTAGCTTGCTTAAACATGCATGAAACTAGTACAGATGGATAGATTGGATTTTTCTGATCATTTTTCATATATAAAACTTTGCATTTGGAGTTACAGATTAATTCCTATGATTTTTTGAAGTTTGTGGTATTTACTGGAATTTCCTGTGTAATAATAATTCCAGTAAATAAATTACTGCATCATCATTACGTCGGGATGACGTCAGCGGTCAACGGAACAGTCCAGGTCAACCCTGACTAGTGGGTCCCGTGTGTTAGTGTAGTTAGTTTAACTAATTATTAATTAAAACTACTCCCTCCTTCCATCTATATAGGGCCTAATACATTTTTCGAGGCTAACTTTGACCAAATAGTAGAGCAATAATATATGACATGCAACTTACACAAAGCACACAGTTAAATTCGTGTGTGAAAGGAGCTTTCAATGATATAACTTCCACATTGTGCATGTCATGTACTATTAATCTTGTCAATAGTTAAAGGCGGTCTTAAAAAACGAATTAGGCCATATATAGATGGAAGGAGGGAGTAATCCTGATTAGTTAACAGGGCTGGGCCCCTCCTGTCATTGACCCAGGGGGGTCAAACTGGGCCCACCCGTGGTCAAACGAGGGGTCAGCAGGGTCAACTCGCCGGCGTTTAGCCGCCGGCGAGGCCGAACGAGGCGGCGAGAGTGCTTTTGTGTGTTCTGGCGACTAAATGAGCGGCGGAGGGCATCTACGGGTAGCTGGGAGCAAGCCGCAGCTCTTGGTGGTGGTGGTTGAGCTCGGGGTGGCCGGAAACGTCGCCGGCGACGACTTTGGCGGTCACCGGAGTTCGGGTGAGGTCGAACTCGACGCTAGGGGGCACGGCGAGGCGCGTGGAGTGATGCTACGGGTTCCTGCGGGTGCGGTGAGTGTGTTAGACAAGGTGGTGTGGCCGGTGGTTGGCCGGAGACACGTCGACGACGAGCTCGGCGGCGGTGCGTGCGGTGAAACTTCATGCGCCAGCTGTGGTGCACGAGAACGAGAGAGGAAAGGGGGGAGAGGTAGCTGGGCTCACGGCGATCTCGAGGAACCAGACGGCGCGGTCGGGGACGAGCTGGTGCGGTGGCGACGGCGAAGGGGATCTCCGGTGACGGCGGAGTCGGCGAGGTCGGTGCAGTGGCTTCGGGGCACGCGAGCACTCGGGGCTTGACTAGCTCGTAGGAGAGGATGGCGGCGGAGCTCCTGGACACGGTGGCACGGCGCGAGGACGAGGGAGAGCGCGACTACGGCGACGGTGCGGCTGCGGTGGCGTCGGCCATGGTGCGGGAGAGCGAGGGAGAGGAGCTGGGGGCGAATGGGTGTGTCCACGGGGTTTGGGGCACGACGTGGAGTTCATCCAGGCCAGCAGCGAGGTGAGAGGAGGAAGCAGGGCGGCGGGCAGCTGCGTGGCACGCGCTGGCGTTGCCGTCGAGCACCTGCCTGCCTGCCTGGCGAAGGCAAGCAGCTCGCTGGAGCGGCTGGTGGGCTGGCTAGGCGGGCTGCCAGGTTAGTTCACTCTCTCTCTCTCTCTCTTATTTATCCTTTTCAATTATTCTGTAATTTTGTGGACTTACTAAAAATACCTAAACAACTCCAAAATTCCCCCAAACTGTTCATGGCCACTAACTGGAATATATACAGCATGGAACATTTTAGTTTGGGATTATTTGAGCATTTAAAATAATTTATATAATTTAAATGCCCAAATTCAAATACTTATGATTTAATTCAAAAACTTTAGGATGACCTAGAAAATTGAGCACCACTTTTGGCAGAGGTTCTGAACCAAGACAAAAATGATGGACATTTTATAAGGGCATTTCAGGTTCATTGAAAATATTTTTAGTAAACCCTAGTTGGTTTCAAATGGGTCTGGGGGTTCTGACATCCCCATTTCAAGTTTCTGTTAAGAAAAATAGACATGATGCAACACTCTAATGCATGAACTAGTTAGGGTGTGACACCAGGTGTCTCCCAACACAGTGATAAAATCAAAAATAAGAACCAAAATAATTAAAATAGATCGCTTTAGGGGCTTAGGTTAGATATATGATGTGTCTAGCTCCTTATCATTTTATTCCTGGGGAGTTACTAAATTATTCGGATGGGGTAGAGTTGCTCTTAGTGTACACTGTATTGAATTAGAGAGCCTTAGTGGCAAGCATTACGTGAGATAAAAAAATGGCAGTCTGAGTACAACTGTGAATCCTTTCAAGGGACGAGATACTCCTGTTGCTTCATGTTGTTGTGGTAAATGACAATGTGTTGATAATCCGACAGTTATGCATTTATTCTGCGTGGTAGACGCGTTGCTTCCTTTTCAGGTTCCGTCATTTCCTATCCGAGCAAATTTGCCTCCCTTTCAACTTTATTTTGATTTTGCCACTCTTAAGTGCTTGACTTGAACCGAGTCAACAAATGAGAGGGAAAACTAATTGCTTCGTGGTAAAAGGAATATCAAGATTGTCCGCTGCACATAAAAAATTTATTTTCATGTACTAGGAAATTGATTGTGCATTGCAACGGGGCGTAACTACTTTAGAAAATTAATAGGATTGCGTCAAAGATAGACTTCATCCATAGAGCAAAGTAAAAAAAAGCCTATCCCTAGGTGATGCTTGTGCGGGTGCAGTAGGACGACTAGCAAAAAACGTGAGCCATCAGCTCCGCATCCACCGGAATAGTGAAGGGCGATCCCTTGGAGTGGGATTCACATACAGTTGCCCGTAACATCTACCATTCGAGCCTAGCAGGTGGAACTCGGATCCGTCAACGGTGTTACATCGGCAAATAGCAGGCGGAGGAGAAGCCATGGATGTCATGTGCAGATCCCTTATAGCCTTGCGGATCGTGCTATTACAGCAATTTGGTTGGTTCTCTTGTAGCCCTAGCTTGTTGCGCCGTCGTATTCTCTCAATGGAATTTAGCTAATGCTACTACAGTACGGTAAAGGGAATAAAGAAAAAACATGCAGTGAAGGAAAATACCTCCATATCAAAGCTGATACTGATCTTGTTGGTTAACAGGATGTAGATAGGTAGAATTTTCTCTAGCCATGGCCACAGCGCATGCATTCATCGAGGGGGTTCACTACGGAACAAAATAAACACTGACGTTAGTTGTTGAGGTGTACGTTTGACATCCCTGAGAGACTAGATAATGAAAAGATGAATCGTCAAACCTGGATGAACAAGCCGCCCCAGCTGGCTGATTATCCCCCTTGGGAGCCGCTACCAAGTGGATGAATCTGATGGCCTGCCCATGTGCGATGCCGATGAGGATCATGCGTCCTCCCTTGAAGCCGCCACCAGGGCGATGGACGCCTTATACAACGACGCCGACGTGTTGTATTGATGAGGTATCGTGCAGGATCTGACCACAAGATCACCTTCAGGAAAGATGAATAGGTGTTCAGGGGCAAGACAGCAGCGGCGCCATGGCCTGGACTGGTGGCGAGCGAGTGGGAGGCCGGCGGCGGTAGTCTATCGGCCGCCGTGAGGTGAGGTGAGGCGATCTGGATGCAAGGATAGGTCGAGAGGAGGGGAAGCCTGCGGCGGCTGGGCTTTTTCATCGTGCGGGTCTGCGGGAGGTCGAACGACAGCGATTTTTTCTTGTGCGGGAGAGAGAGCGACGAGGGCGGACCTTTGCTTTTTCCGCTTCTTTTTGTGGTTTTGCCAATAGAATGCACAAGACGTTCATAATTGTGAGTCATGGTGGACACGGCCCGAGCCGGTCCGATACTGGTCCGAGCCGGCGTTTGGACCGGCTGCCGACGGTCCGGTCCGGACCAGACCGAGCAGCGTGGCGGGCCGGACTGGCGGCGGCGAAGCCCGGGCCGTACCGAGAGGATCGGCGGTCGTGTTTCCATGGTGGTCATGGCGAGGTGGTGATGACCAGATTGTCGGCAAGAGGATGGGTGTTGTGACAGAAACAGTAAACAAAGGCAGCAACACTGTGGGAGACGTGCGTGGGTGCTGTGGCTAGGTGGGCGACATGCACGAGCGCCGACGGCGAGGTGGGCGATGTGCCATGGGAAGTGCGCTCTGCGTCGCGGCGGTTAGCCATGAACATTCCATAGAAGTTTTTTTTCGTTGCATGCAACTAAAGTGGGACGTGCATGAGCCCATGATTTTCTGTCCGTGGGCGTTGCCATAATTAGAGGATCAAACCTGACTTGAAGTTAAATGTCAAATGGCGCCGCGATTTGCGGATCAAGCCTTCTTTCTCTCGTACTTTCGTATTTCTTGTTCGACTGAATAAAAGTGCAGAAAGTTAACACACGAACAGGACTGAATACAGTCATATTCAGTTATGAAGGTGCACATTTATTAAAGATATATACATGTAGGTGCCGCCACTAACCCAACTAACTCCCGAGCAATCCTCCACTAATCCTGTACCCGCAAAAAAATAGACGCACACAACTAGGCAAGGTTTACAGAGAGAGCAACGGGTAGACCTGTACATACGCTTCACCAAAAGGAAAACGGAAGCGTAGGATCAAGGCACGTGATTATATTTATAGGCAGAGCGTTTCTCCCACGATTTGCGCCTTCCAAAAAATACTTGCCTGATTTGTTGGACGCGAAAATCACAGCTGATCGAGCTTTTTTCCCCAGTTGATGGCCTGCGTGCGTGCTGTGCTGAAACGGCTGCCATGGCAAGGGTCGAGAACGCGAGACCGCCCGCGGTGCACGCACGACAGTGACGGCGACCGGCGGCGAGAGGCTATGGCGCATGGTGAGGAGAGGGAGGAAGGAGTGGGGAAGCTTGGGGACATGGTGGTTCACCCGGGGTCTGTCGTTCGCCGCGATGATGACGAACAACGGCGGCGCTGCCATTGTTTTCCTCGGTCCGACTGGTTAAAAACCGGACCGGACCGACAAATTTTCGTGTCGTATTTGGCAGACCGGACCGACCCTTTTCTCTAGCGGGACAGGACTGAGCGGGCCAAGACCGAGCGAGCCACGAGCTCGTTACGTCCAGCCCTAGTCACGTGTCGCTCATTCGGTAAGGTCTCACAAACTCACCCGCGACGGTCAAACCTTTCCTAAAATCTTAAAAGTGCACATGCACTACTTGGTCGAGCCGAGCGGCCGCACGAGGACCGCTCGATGCGTCGAATCCATCGGCCCCGCAAGCGCAGGTGTTATCTGGTCGGAGGCTCGGAGCCCACGCACTATCCTCCCTTCGCTACTTTCTCTCCAAGGAAAAAGCCTTTCCTTATCCTCTTTCCCTCGTCTAGATCAAATCCGGTGAAGTAGCGGCTAGGGAGGTCGAGGCGAGGCGGCGGACCGGACGAGCCTGGAGAGCAGATCAGCCGGCGAGCCGGACCAGTAGCGACGCCGTCTCCTCCTTGCTCTTTCTATGAGCAAGATCAGGGGTCGCCCAGCCGCCCGCCTCCCAGCGCCGCCCGCCGCGCCAAGTACACCCCGGCCGCCTCCTCCACTTGCCTACTCCCGGCGACGCGCGCCGCGCCTAGCACGCGCCCCGACCGTTCCCCTCCTTCTGCCTCCTCCTAGCGACGCACGCCGAGGCCGGGAGGGACTGTTTCCCTAGGCCCCCAACGCCAACGATCGATTACAGTGCCATCTAGGTGTTGTTGATGCATACTTGGGTGGGAGATTGAACATAGGTGCCAACTTTCTTCTGTCGGCAGAGGTATGTGCAGCTCCGATGAAATATGAGTTGTTGTATATGACTATTCTGATACAAATGTTTCCTCCCAGCAATGAATGTGCTGATATTTTTGGATTACTATCTTCTGAACTTGTAGTTTGTGACACACATTGACCATTCAAAGAAGAAGTAGAAGTTTGGTTTTGGGATATAGTAGGAGAGTAGATATGTTCATAGCAATTACCATGAGAGGACTATAGATGTCTCCTCAGTTCGTTATAAGTGCAGGTTTACCAGATGGTCTAGGTTCAGTGTTCTGGGCTACAGATGACTCCTCAAGCGTTCAACCTCTTTGGGTGAACTTGTGGTTGTCTCATTTTTAGCTACGTTAGATAACATGGGCTTTTGGGCGTCTATGATTTACAAGCTGAAACGTTGTTGTGATAAAAATATGCATTGGCAGTTGAGCTTACCGGTCGGGCGTCACGCCTCCGAGCTCCTACGTGGAGGACGACCTAGACCCCAAATTTGGTGTTTCGTGTCTGCAGTTGCGGTTTCCGGTGAGGTTCTGGTCGTCATGGCTGTGGTGGGTAGGTGGGGCATAGGGACGGATTTCTTGCTTCGGTCCCAATGTATGTTGCGTCGAGACTACATGTCATCTCGGTGGTGGTGCAAATGTAGTCTAGGTGGTGGTGGTGCACACACACATATATGCTCATTTGGCCTGCAAATGTAGTCTAGTTACACATATATTTGTTGTTTAGTTGGCAGGATTAGTTACACACACATATGCTCAGTTGGCCTGCAATGTAGTCTAGTTGCATACACATTGATGTTTAGTTGGCAGGACTAGTTGCACACACATATACTCGGTTGGCCTGCAATATAGTCTAGTTGCACACACAATAATGTTTAGTTGGCAAGATTAGTTGCACACACATATACTCAGTTGGCACGGCATGAGGATGCAGAGTTGTTGTCGTGCGCTGCGATAGAATGCAGAGTTGATGCCGCGTGTGGTGACGACTGCGAGGAACCGCGCGTGGCGACAACATTTTCTCGGGGTTGCCGCAGATTGTTAACTCAACCCCTTCTATGTATTTTTCTAGGAAAAACAGTCAAATTCATTTGTACAGATGCATCGCTTTTGTGATCCTGCTAGTCAATCTCTGGTATGATGCTTGGATTTTTGATGATTGGAGTGTTGATCTGTACAAGAGTTTTTTAGAATTGTGATCTTCAAGTTTTTTAGAATTGTCCCAAGAGTATATAACGACTTGGCATCCTCAAACTTTCTAGTTACAGAATAGTATCTAATTAGTTGGCAATCTCAGGAATCGGGGAGGCAATTCCTTTCGTGAGAGCCGTCGTGCGCAGTGGGTGGCGGTTTCGAATTTCGTGCCCTTATCCCCCACTTCTCGCGGCGGTCTCCATTTCGCCGTTGGGTGTTGCAGAGGCGGAAGCGAGGGTGCGGTCGAAGGCGGAAGCGAGGGTGCGATCGAAGCCGGGGCGCGCCGCGAGGATCGTCGTTCACGGCGGCATAGGTACGGCTCCCCGCGCGCGCCTTCTCTTTGTGCTCTATTTCTCCAATGGCCTGTCTCCCTTTTTCCGGCGAGGTCGCATGTTTTCCGGTGAGGTCGAGATCGAGGTCATTTCTCTTGTGTTTATTTTCCGGCGAGGTCGAGGTCGTTTCCGCGGATTATTCCGTTTGGTTCTCAGAGGGATTGGCGGGGGTGGGCTAGGGTCGTACTTATTCCCGTTGATTTTTGCGTTGCAGTAGGGGAGAGCTCCGGTATGTATGTACGGGATGAGTGGTTCAGGGAGGAGTGGTTCACGGCGATGGATCCCGTGCGCGGCGGCGGATCTGGTGTTATTGATGTGTGTTTTTACCCCTCGGTGTGCAACTAGGTTGCCCCTTGTGTGCAAATTAGGAGCAGCAGTAGACAATTTTTGAGATGATATAGCCACTCTGCCAGCCTTGTTGTGGTGGATCTGGTGTTTCATGTGTTTTTCCCTGCTGTGTGCAACTAGGGACTCTTGTGCAAATTAGAATTAATGCTTGCCAATTTTCTAATTTGCTCTACCAAATCTATCAGCCTTTGTGGTGGATCTGGTGGTTCATGTGTTTTCCCTGCTGTGTGCCACTAAGGACCCTTACTTGTGCAAATTAGTACCAATACATGCCAATTTTTCAATATACCCGTCCAAATCTGCTAGCCTTGTGGTGGATCTGGTGGTTCATGTGTTTTTTCCCTATTGTGTACAACTAGGGACCATTACATGTGCAAATTAGTACTAATCCTTGCCAAGTGTCCAATATACTCTACTAAATCTGCCAGCCTTGTGGTGGATCTGATGGTTCATGTGTTTTTCCCTGCTGTGTGCGACTACGGACCCTTACTTGTGCAAATTAGTATCAATGCTTGCCAATTTTTCAATATACTCTATCAAATCTGTTTTTTTTGGTTTTCTGTATGTGTTATCTGGGTGTTTAATCTAGCAATCGGGTGTTTGCCCTTTTTTTGTGCAAATTAGCACACCACTAGCCAATATCAGTTATAATCGAGGCATTTTAGATTTGTTTTTTCTGTATGCGTGCTTTGGGTGTCAATTTCCAATATAATCTAGCCAACTGGGGTGCCTCCTGTGTGCAAATTAGCAGCAATCTAGCCAACTTTTTTTTGGGTTTTTTGTATGTGTGCTTTTTGGGTGTCATTTTACCGATAAAACCTAGACAACCAGAAGATTCCTTTTGTGTGCAAATTAGCAGCACTACTAGGCATTTTCAGATATAATATAGTGATTTTTTTTTTGTTTTTTGCGCACCCCCGGGAGATGCTATAATGTGCAACTGAGGGTGCCCTAATGTGCAACCTGTTTTTGTTTGCAAACTAGGGGGTGCCTTTTTAATATGCAATATATGCGTTTTATTAGCCATTTTTTTATTGGCAAATAGGCAATAATTTCTGTGCAACTGGGGGTGCTCTACTGTGCAACTTTTTGAGTTTGTGTACAACAGCTGACCCTTTTTTGTTTTTGTCTCCTATGCAGATCAACCAAAATGGATGGCAGTGAGGCAGAGGTATCTTCATGTTTATATCGTTGTCCTTTTTTAATCCCTCCACCCATTCGTTTTTGCGTGTAGTCCATCTGACTTTTTACTTAATTTCTTTTTCTCATGTTGGTTCAATGTAGGGTTCTACAAACCGTGCCGCTCGGTGAAATTCTAAAAGGTCTGCTGAACACCAACCACGCACTAGGGACAATGACATGGAGGAACAGGATGACCAGGTGAGTATCAAGTTGGCACTAGTGTTTGATCGATGTAGGGTTTTTAAATTGGTTTTCGTTTGTCCAATGTAGTAATTTCTTATACGTTTTTCAATGTAGGGCGTCGAACAATTCCGTGTAGTAAAACATCAGAAACGGAAGGCGTCCACACATGTTGTAGTTTGAGGGGCAGACGCTTCATCTTCTGCAGCAGCTAATGAGGTAGTTTTTAGTTGTATTTTTTTTGTCATTCCACTTTTTCGCTTGATATGTGTGTATATCTAGTTCCTTTTTCTCATAGCACATGTACTTTTAGTTTTTGTCTACAAAGTCAGACAATATACCTATTTGTGTAGTTTTTTCATAGTGTACAGCAAAAAATTATGTGTTTAATAGCATGATTTAATAGTACGGCAGTGTTCTACTCATTTAGTTGCACAATTTTTTCATGGGGAGTATCCAGTTTCTGTCTCTTTTTTTGCACATCATAGTTCAATGAGTTGCACATAAGTGTTTTGCCGGTTGCACAGTGGATGTATCAAAGTTGGCAACCAGCAAACTGAGCATTATATCTTTGTGTTTTTTCCTCATAGTTGCACAAGATTATAACATAGTTTGGCAGTGCTTACTCATTTACTTGCACAAGGCAAACTCAAATTTTTGGGATAGTCATTGCAGAAACTCCTTTTTCTGACAGTTGCACAAGATTATAGCATAGTTGGCAGTGCTTAGTCATCTAGTTGCGCAAGGGACAGTGAAGTTTTTGGCAGTTCTTAGTTCTTACTGAAAACATTTGGTTCACCTATTCTTCTACATAGTTTTATTTTTTAAAATATCAAATGAAGGGGAATCACCGGCCTTTTTTAGTTGGCATGGTTAGTTATATACTTGCACAAGTTTTCACTCAATTGTTCTTTTTTTATACCCAGGATGTCAACGCAGAAGTTGAGATGAATGAAGGAGAGAATCCAGACTGCCCGTCACAGCCTGGTAGGATAAGGGCGTCCCCGGGGAGATTTGTCAAGTTGAATAAAGAATTGACTCCAATGCAAGGAGCAAATTTGTGTGAGAGGCTATTCGGGGGGTCTTCTGAACGTAGCTGAGACATTGCCTACGGAGCTGACCAAGTACCTAGTGCAGTGCTACAAACCAAAAACTTCAGAAACCACAGCCGTCACAATTGCACATGTTTGCTAGTATAGTTGGTACATCGAGGCTTCTCTAGTTGCACATAGTATGCAAAAGTTGGCACATGAAGGTTTTCACCTAGTTTCACATGTTTTTGCTGGTTTTATGGTCCATCAATCTTCTGTCTTTTTCACCCCCAAAATTGCACATACTATGCAAAAGATGGTACAGGAGTTCATACATAACACATAGTAAAGGGGGGCCTGTTGGCTTTAGTGCTTGGGGAATTTTTTTTGCTGGTAACAAGATCACCCCAAGGAGGTTGAGAGAACAACAGGTAGGGATGATCAACATGCATAGAGGGGAAGGGGAGGGATATGAGAAGGGGAAACTCATAGGTTTTTGTTGCAGCTTTTTCCCTTGATTTCCTCAGTTTGGATCTCAGCTTTTGCTCCTTGCCATGGCGATCTAGGGTTTTTCCTTAGCAGACAACCATTTTTCGTGGGTAAGAAGAAGATCTTTGGGGAAGGAGGAAAGGACAGGAGAGGAGAGAGAGCTTTTGTAGCGCTGGGGTGGAGGCGTGATCGGTTGGCGGAGCTGGCCGCTCCAGGACGGACGCCTGGTGCGCGTCTGGGTGTGGGGGACCGGAGGTTTCCTTTTTGGTACGGGGACCAAAATTTCCCTTTTTGGCCGGCCGCTCGGGATCCCTAGCGAGCCAATGGGCGCTCGCTAGACCCGTCCCAAACCTTTTCCCTTGTTTCTTCTCCTATATCGGCTCGACAGATCAAACAGTGGCAGTCAGGACAGCATCGGCGGCGGGCTGAGGATGGTGTTGGAAGCTGGGCGTGAGGTATAAATTTCCTTTCTAAACCTGAGAGCTAAGTGTTAGACTATTCCATGGATAAGTTTCCTCGTCCAAGTCGGAGATCTTGCTCTCGTTCCAATATACGTACTCCGTAGTAGACTCGGCCAACGAACCCCTCAAAGAAGTTGAATCTCTGCTTGGGTTCCAGGTTCCTACATAAAACGGAGACCAGCTCGAAAAATACTGATCCGAACATAAAACGAACCCCTCATGAAACGGAGACCACCGTGGTTGGAGACCGAGTCGACAACCTCAAAATATCTGTATATAATTAGACGACTGGGCCGAACGAAGTATACGACGTTACGAAGCCAAATTAATAACACCCAGGGATCCAATCATGGAAGTAGAGCCGTCTCTCCCGGACGACCTCCTGCTCGAGATCCTCGTCCACGTCAAGGACGAGGCTGCTCTCTTCCGCTCAGCCACGGTGTGCAAGAGGTGGCTCCGTCTCATCACCGATCGCTGGTTCCTCCGGCGCCGCTGGCCCCAGTACTCCCCATCCTCTTTCGTTGGCTTCTTCACCCGTGGAAATCGCCATGGGGAACCAGACGAAGGGTCTTTGCCTGGCCCGGAGCCATGCTTCATACCGGCACGGCGATCTGCTCTGGGCCCTTGCCGCCGCTCCTTGGGATCCTTTGTGACCTCTGCCCACGCCGGCCTCTTCAACGGCGCGTTGCCGCTCATCTCACGCCACGGCCTTGTTGTTGTGTGTCTTGAAGCACACGACAGCACCGGCTATCCAGACAGGACCATTTTTCAATTGGGTGTATGCAACCTGCACGCCGCCACGTGTGTCATGCTCCCTCCGCTAAAAGTTAGCCCAAACTTCTACTGCTATGACTGTAATGGCTATGCCATTCTGACCGGTGTAGATTTTTGCTCCAAAGATGAGTTAACACCCACGCTGCAGCCAAGCAACCCTTTATCTTTCTTCAAAGTGATCATCATTGGATATACCGGTGATGACTTGAAGTACAATCTCCATACGTTCTCGTCCGACAAATCAAGTTGGGACGAACGTACCAATTGCTTCGACGGTGATGCGCAGTCATACGACTATGGGTCGTTTAGCGATGCCATTGTGCACAATGGCTTGGCACACTGGATATTTCATAGTTATGGAGAAGGGTGCCTTCAAGTCACTAATTTGAATGCTAAGACCGGCCATATCTCCTTGACGAATCTGCCTTTGAAACTGAATTACCAACCCACTAAACCTTCATGCCTTACATTAGGCATCAATGGTGTGTTATCACTGCTATGGATGCAAAAGGAAGGTCCCCAGCTAGATATCTGGGAGCAACGCGAGGACCAAGGAAACATGAGGGGTACTTCAGAATGGCTATGTACTCGAACGATCGAGCTAAGACAACCAGTAAAAAACAATGAAATAAGAGAACTACTTGTCTTGAGAGAGAAATGTGGAGCATTGCTCATCACTGACAACTATGGACAAGTTTACGCTACCGATCTCGAAACGGGGATGATGGAGAAGATAGTGGATTGGCCTTCCAGGCGCTCCATATGCCACTGGGATTCCATGCTCCTGGAGATTGATTGGCCCACGATCTTCATTTCAGGTCTTACCAAATAAAGTTAAACATTCTGGTATATATGCATACTCCTTGTTTCGTTTTGTTTTGCAATTTATGCTGGATAACTACTTATCGTTTTATGGGATTGATGAACTCTGGTGTTCTTCCTCAATGTGTAACAATGAACGGTTGGGCGTTAATCTTGTTTTTTGGTCTGTTTAGTGGCTCCGCGCGTCCCCTCTCATCTCCTAGTGGCAAGACATCTCCAACAACAAACAAGTGGGACAAGCAGCAAGAAGGCTTAGACCCTCGGCGGCTCACAGAAGTAGGAGAAAAACGTCGTGTTGGCATAAGGACCTGGATTTTCCGAAGGAGAAACAATGTACTGTTTTACCAACAGACGTCATTATTTTTACACTAGTTTGTATCAAGCTGGTTTGTATACGAGGTGATGTGGAGATGAGGATGGCTGAACGGTTCGAAGATGTCTAGTTCAGACACAGACTAATGATGGAGGAAAAGTTCTGTATGTATCCGCCCATTGTTGCACACATACTACGTGCCCTCATCTTCTCCTCACGTCGATTGGAGCCTAGAGAGGCCTGGACACGTTGAGTACAACAAGTCACGTCAGTTTTCTACCCTACTTGCAGAACCATATAGCCATATCTCTAGATTTTCTCCCCAATCTTTATCATTGATTCCAGACAATCAGCTAGTAGTACAAGTTGAGTACGTGTTTGCTATGTAGTGTGTACCCATATCGCTGAATGCCTGGATGAATGATTTGGGGTAACTACCTGAAATTTACATGGCCTGCACAAAATAGCATGATGCTTTGCAGAGCAAGCTGCTCAGATCGAGCCCTGAGCTGAGCTGATGGAGGATGAGTCAGCCATACGTATAGGATATTTGTATCCTCGTGTACTCTGATTTTCATCGCAGCAGACAACTGAATATACTGAATGAAGCATAATTTAATAGTTGGACTGTGATACGTTCCAAACGTTCGGTATATTGCGATACATCCGAACGATCCCAAGCGCAAAAAGCGGCAGCAGCAGTGCAGGCAGAAGCAAGTGCCAGCCCACATGCATGCATGCGTATATCATTCACACCAAGCGATCCTTTTCTTTAGGCATGCATACAGAAAAAAACAAAATAGCTGATGTCAGCAAAGATTTCATGTAAAATTAAGATTTGAAATGTTTTATAGCTCGAACTGTTGCTCCGATTAAAAAACTATTTTCACATAAAAGATTCGTCGTGACGAGATCTTCAAAACTAGATCCTATGTTGGTATGTTTCGATGACTTTTTTTTAGGTCAAAAGTTACCACGCCTAAATTACGTAAGTTATCATGCGAGAAGTACGCAAGTTATCATGATGTTTACACTAAAGTTATCAGGGGTATGTTTTGACTACTTTTTTGTCTGGGTATAAAATTACCCTGATATTTGTAAGTTAATTATCAGGTCCACAATACCCTCTTCTAGCATCGGTGTCATGCCTAGGCCATAAGGTGAGGTCCACGTGTAGACATGGTAAGGCCTGCTTATGAACAGAATTTTGTGGCTCGTGTCGGGCCAAGCCCGTTTAGGTGTGTTGGGCCGGGTCGATACCAAGCTGCCCCGTTGGCCACCCATGATCAAGTTCGTGGCGCGTAAAAATATAATGCCGTTTATGTAGAAGTTACCGTTGGTGTTTGCATGCAAGTTATCAAGTAAGCGGTTGAATATTACCAGATCATTTACAATAGTTATCGGAGCTATGATTTTCAAAGGAAAAAAATTCCCTAGCCAAAGTTATCACGGTATTTGTACGTGAGTTATCAGCTCTGTTGTGTGTATATTACCATGGTATTTGGACAGAAGTTATCAGGGTTATGGTTTTCAACAACTTCTATCCTGGGGTTGAAAGAGTTACCACGGTGTGAGTTATCAGTTGTGTTGTGTGTATATTACCATCCTATTTTCACAGAAGTTACAAGGGTTTGTTTTTCAACAACTTTTCCCCGTAGTGTTTGTATGTGAGTTACCACCTTTGTTTTGTGTATATTACCATGCTATTTATATGCAAGTTACCGGGCTATATTATTTAACATTTTTTTCTCTTTGTAAAAAGTTATCATGGTGCTTGTACGTGAGTTATCAGCTCTGTTGTGCATATATTACCATGCTATTTGCACATAAGTTGCGGAGGCATGTTTTTAAGAACTTTTATCCCGGTCTCGAAAGAGTTACCGCGGTGTTTGTACGTGAGTTATCAGCTATGTTATGCATATCTTACCATCATATTTACACAGAAGTTATCGGAGTTTGTTTCTCAATAAAAAATTCACGGGTCAAAAGGCTACCATAGTGTTTGTACATGAGTTATCATATTTATTGTGTGTATATTATCATGTTATTTACACAGAAGTTATCGGGCTATATAATTTAACAATTTTTCCTTGGGTAAAAGTGTTACTATGGTGATTGTACGTGAGTTATCACGTATATGGTGTGTAAGTACCATGATATTTACATATAAGTTATCATGGATATGTTTCAACACTTTTTCCTCACACCAAAAGTCACCACGGGTGTTTGTACATATATTATCAGGCCCGCGGTGCGTAAATTAACATGTTATTTATAAGAAAGATATGGGGGATTTTTCAAACAACTCTTTTCTCAAATCAAAGTTCATGTATCTCATCTAAAATCACGATTTGTTTTACCTTTGAAAAAAGTAAGGTTTTTTTGGGCATGCATGACCGCACATGCCCAACAAAAAATGGGAGCTGGCGTGGCTAATGGATAGATTATACTGAAGCATTAAGTGATGCATGTGAGATAGAGCATGCAAGAAAAAGTGACAACCCTGCGTGCAATTTACACAAGAAAACCAAACTAATCATGAAATAAAAATGACTGGAAGAAGAGAAAAATCAGAACGGTGAATAAACAGACAAGTATGAATGAAATAGAAATGGAAGCATATGTTGGAAATATGCCCTAGAGGCAATAATAAAAGTATTATTATATTTCAATGTTCATGATAAATGTCTTTTATTCATGCTATAACTGTATTATCCGGAAATCGTAATACACGTGTGAATACTTAGACCACAATATGTCCCTGGTGAGCCTCTAGTTGACCAGCTCGTTGTGATCATCAGATAGTCATGGTTTCCTGACTATGGACATTGGATGTCGTTGATAACGGGATCACATCATTAGGAGAATGATGTGATGGACAAGACCCAATCCTAAGCATAGCATAAAAGATCGTGTAGTTCGTTTTGCTAGAGCTTTGCCAGTGTCAAGTATCTCTTCCTTCGACCATGAGATCGTGTAACTCCCGGATACCGTAAGAGTGCCTTGGGTGTATCAAACGTCACAACGTAACTGGGTGACTATAAAGGTGCATTACAGGTATCTCCGAAAGTAGCTGTTGGGTTGACACAGATCGAGACTGGGATTTGTCACTCCGTATGACGGAGAGGTATCTCTGGGCCCACTCGGTAATGCATCATCATTATGAGCTCAATGTGACCAAGGTGTTGGACACGGGATCATGCATTACGGTACGAGTAAAGTGACTTGCCGGTAACGAGACTGAACAAGGTATTGGGATACCGACGATCGAGTCTCGGGCAAGTAACGTACCAATTGACAAAGGGAATTGCATAAAGGGTTTGATCGAATCCTCGACATCGTGGTTCATCCGATGACAACATCGAGGAGCATGTGGGAGCCATCATGGGTATCCAGATCCCGCTGTTGGTTATTGACTGAGAGCGTCTCGGTCATGTCTGCATGTCTCCCGAACCCGTAGGGTCTACACACTTAAGGTTCGGTGACGCTAGGGTTATTAGGAAGACTAGTATGTGACTACCGAATGTTGTTCGGAGTCCCGGATGGGATCCTGGACGTCACGAGGAGATCCGGAAGGGTCCGGAGGTAAAGATTTATATATGGGAAGTTGTCAAACGGACACCGGGAAGTTTCGGGGTCATACCGGTATTGTACCGGGGCCACCGGAAGGGTTCCGGGGGTCCACCGGGAGGGGCCACCCCTCCCAGGGGGCCACATGGGCTGCGTGGGGCAGGGAGCCAGCCCCTGGTGGGCTGGCCGCACCCCCCTCCCTTGGGCCCATGCGCCTAGGGTTGAGGGGGAACCCTAGAGGGGGCGCCCCCCTTGGCTTGGGGGGCAAGCCACCCTCTCCCCTCTCCCCTAGGCCGCCGCACCCCCCCCCCCCCTAGATGGGTTCTAGGGGGCCGCCCCCCCTTCTCCTTTCCCCCTATAAATAGAGGGGTGAGGGGAGGGCAGCCGTACCACCCTCCAAGGCGCAGCCCTCCCCTCCCCAACACCTCTCCTCCTCCGTTGTGTGCTTGGCGAAGCCCTGTCGGAGTACTGCCTCTCCACCATCACCACGCCGTCGTGCTGCTGGTGGAGCTGTCTTCCTCAACCTCTCCTTCCCCCTTGCTGGATCAAGAAGGAGGAGACGTCTCCCGTCCCGTACGTGTGTTGAACGCGGAGGTGTTGTCCGTTCAGCACTTGGTCATCGGTGATTCGAATCACGTCGAGTACGACTACATCATCACCTTGCAAGCTTCCGCACGCGATCTACAAGTGGTATGTAGATGCAAACTCTCTCCCTCGACTCGTTGCTTAGATGAACTCATAGATGGATCTTGGTGAAACCGTAGGAAAAAATTTAATTTTCTGCAACGTTCCCCAACAGTGGCATCATGAGCTAGGTCTATGCGTAGTTCTCTTTGCACGAGTAGAACACAATTTGTTGTGGGCGTGGATTTTGTCATCTTACTTGCCTCTACTAGTCTTTTCTTGCTCAAACGGTATTGTGGGATGAAGCGGCCCGGACCAACCTTACACGTACGCTTACGTGAGACCGGTTCCACCGACTGACATGCACTAGTTGCATAAGGTGGCTGGCGGGTGTCTGTCTCTCCCACTTTAGTTGGAGCGGAATCGATGAACAGGGCCCTTATGAAGGGTAAATAGCAGTTGACAAAATCACGTTGTGGTGATTCGTAGGTAAGAAAACGTTCTTGCTAGAACCCAATTGCAGCCACGTAAAAGATGCAACAACAATTAGAGGACGTCTAACTTGTTTTTGCAGCGATTGATCATGTGATGTGATATGGACAAAAGTTGTCACTACTAGGAAAATGGCTATAGATGGGATTGACACTAATGGCGCACCAGAAAGATGGTGCGCCATTAGTATATACTAATGGCGCACCACAATCTGATGCGCCATTAGAGTTTAAACAACTAATGGCGCACCATGCTACGGGTGCGCCATTAGTATCAAATTATTATTTTTTAACTAGTGCGCCTGTCCAAACATACTAATGGCGCATCCCGGAAAAGTGCGCCATTAGTAGTTGTAACTACTAATGACGCACTAGGCAGCAGGTGCGCCATTAGTATAGAAACTTTTTTTTTTGAACTAGTGCGCCTATCCAAACATACTAATGGCGCATCCTGCCTAAGTGCGCCATTAGTAGTTGTAACTACTAATGGCGCACCTGGCAGTGGGTGCGCCATTAGTATAGTTTTTTCTTTGAACTAGTGCGCCTATCCAAACATACTAATGGCGTATCCTGCCCAAGTGCGCCATTAGTAGTTGTAAGTACTAATGGCGCACCATGCAAGAGGTGCGCCATTAGTAAGTGGGCAGCAACAAGATATTTGGGACAGCCTCTCCTACCCACACACTCACTTTCTCCCCACTTCATTCTCTCCACCTCCTCCTTGTCTCGGGTGCCTCCTCTTTTTCACCTCATTTCCACCATAGATTCATTCAAATTAAGTGGTTAAATTACCTTGTTTTAATAGGTAAGTAAGGGGGGAAGCTATATTTTAGGTTGTTCTCCTTACAACAATGTGCACATGCACTTTTTACGGCCTAGCTAGATCTATGTATGTTCGTGGTGTTGCATATGTTTGTGGTGTTGCATATGTGTTTGTGTTTGGAGGTGTACCGGTATTTGATATGCGATAGTTGCCAATATTTTGCCGGAATGTTGATTCATTTCCGTTTCGGCGAGAATTTTGGCATTAAGCATTCTTTTTGGTCCTATTTTTAGGGAAGGTCATGCCAAATTTTTGTTTGGTTCTAAAATATCGTTTTGCTCTACCCCGCAGGCGACCATGGTCCGCACGATGACCGAAGGCATCGTGAATAGGTTTTTGAGGTCCGCGAAGGCCGAGATGCTTCAAAAGAACGAGACGGAGATAAGATGTCCGTGTCGAAGATGCAAGCTGAAGAGCCTTATTGCGGACCAGGATTCCGGGCAGGTGCGGGACCACCTGCTGTTGCGTGGTTTCATGGATGGCTATCGGTGGCAAGGTGATGAAGATGACTACGAAGTCGTCCATGCGGGCCGGGCAAGAAATGAGGAAGGGCAGCAAGACAACCACCGCGGCTCGGGCGGGCGAGAAGACGAAGAATCCCCAGGAGATGATCACGACTGTGATGCTGTACACAGTCATCATGTAGAAGATGCAGGACATGATGATGAGGAAGATGCCGGAGCAGGCGACGGGCATGATCATGAAGATGATGATGCCGGCGGAGCAGACGACGCTGGACCATCGATGGGCTGGATGCAGGACCCTCATATTCAAGAGCTGCTTCTCAAGCAAACGGATAACGCAAGAGCTGCCGCCCGAGAGAAAGCCAAGATGGATCAACTTGAGTTAGACGCGGTTACTCCATTGTATGAAGGATGCAGGCCCGAGGATACCCGCCTGAAAGTAACGCTCATGGCCCTGGAGATGAAGGTAAAACACAAAATGACCGACGCATGCTTCGACGAGAACATGTCATTCTGGCACGAACGTCTTCCCAAGGGGAACAAGTGCCCGACCAGTTTGGAGGAGGCGAAGAAAATCGTGTGTCCTCTGGATTTACTGCACGTGAAATACCATGTGTGCATGAACAATTGCATCATTTATCGGGACGAGCACGCGGAGTCTACAATATGTCCGGTGTGCGGTGTCACTCGATACAAGAAGAGGAAGAAAGCTCCTCGAAAAGTGGTGTGGTACTTTCCGATCACTCCTCGTCTGCAGCGGTATTTCGCGGATCCTAAGGTAGCAAAGCTCCTACGTTGGCACGCGGATAGGGAGGAGAAGAAGCGAGAAGATGACGCAAATGATCCGGAGATAGATAAAAAAGACAAGATGCTGAGTTACCCTAAGGATGCGAGCCAGTGGCAAGCATTGAACTTTGAATACCCAGAATTTGAGAACGATCCAAGGAACATCGTGCTGGGCGCGAGCACTGATGGAGTCAATCCGTTTGGCAGCCAGAGAAGCACACATAGCACCTGGCCTGTGTTTGTGTGGATGTACAACCTTCCCCCCTGGTTGTGCATGAAGAGGAAGTACATTCACATGAGTATGCTAATTGAAGGGCCGAAACAACCAGGGAACGACATCAATCTGTATCTGGGGCTGCTGAAAGAGGATCTTGACACGCTGTGGAAAACGCCAGCCAATACGTGGGACGCCGCAGAGAAAGAGTATTTCCCTATGAGAGCCGCACTGCTCACGACGGTGCACGACTATCTCGGTTACGGATATCTTGCGGGGCAGGTAGTCCACGGATTTTCTGGATGCGTAAGGTGCATGGATGACACAACGTATCGCCAGCTAGATAGAGATCCCGGGTCTTCGAAAACCGTGTTCATGGGACATCGAAGGTGGCTTCGCGACGATGACCCGTGGAGGAAACGCAAGGATCTGTTCGATGGTGAAAGAGAACCCCGAAAACGCCCGTGTACGAGGAGCGGCGAGGAAATAGACAAGCTGTTGAAAAATTGGAAAGACTGCCCACTGCCGGGAAAGAAGCAAAAGGCGCCAGAGCCGGGAAAGAAGCGAAAGGCGCCAGAGCCGCTGCTGAAGGTATGGAAAACGAGGTCTGTTTTCTGGGACTTGCCGTACTGGAAGATCCACCGTGTGCCTCACAGCCTTGATGTCATGCATATCACGAAGAACGTGTGCGAGAGTCTGCTTGGTACCCTGCTCAACATGCCAGAGAGGACCAAAGATGGGCCGAAAGCAAGGGCAGACTTGAAATCAATGGGCATCAGGCAGGAGCTTCACGCTATATATGATGATGATGATGATGATGATGATGATGATGATGATGATGATGATGATGATGATGATGAGGCGAAGCAGGACACAGAAAGTCGTCGCAAAGGCAAAAAGGCCAAGAAGACCGGAAATGACTACCCTCCCGCGTGCTTCACTCTAAGTCAGGAGGAGATCGAGCAGTTTTTCACCTGCCTCCTAGGAGTAAAACTTCCTTACGGTTACGCGGGGAAGATAAGCAGATACCTAGACCCAGCGAAGCAGAAGTTCAGCGGGATGAAGTCTCACGACTGTCACGTGCTGATGACGCAGATACTTCCAGTTGCAATCCGTGGGATCATGGACGCGCACGTCTGTGAAACGCTATTTGGCCTATGCAACTTCTTCGACGTCATCTCTCGGAAGTCGATTGGCGTGAGGCAACTCAGAAGGCTACAGGAAGAGATCATGGTGATACTATGCGAGCTTGAGATGTACTTCCCGCCCGCATTCTTCGACGTTATGGTGCATCTGCTGGTCCATATAGTGGAGGATATCATCCAACTCGGGCCGATGTTCCTGCACAGCATGATGCCGTTCGAAAGGATGAATGGTGTCATCAAAGGATACGTTCGCAACATGTCACGTCCAGAAGGAAGCATAGCCAGGGGCTTTCTGACCGAAGAGTGCATCTCCTACTGCACGAATTATCTAGGCATCGAGAACCCCGTTGGTCTGCCCGTCAACAGGCACCTCGGCAGGCTCGCTGGATGGGGTCACCGTGAGGGTTGCCGCGAAATGCATGTCGACTTCGAGGGTCGACTCGCCGACTTTGAAAGAGCAAACCTAGTCGCGCTACAACACATAGACGTGGTCGATCCTTGGTTGGTAGAGCACAAAACCTTTATTAAAAAGACGTACAATGACCGAGGCCAACAGAGGACGGACGGAGATATACTCAAAGAGCACAACTCATGTTTCACGCGTTGGTTCAAGCATAAGCTTCTGTCGTACCCTTTACATGAGGATTCTTCCACGGAAGAACAACTCATATTCGCCTTGTCACAGGGCGCCGAGCACAACCTGATGACCTATGAGGCGTACGATATCAACGGCTACACATTCTACACCGAGGCCAAGGACATGAAGAGCGATGGTTATCAGAACTCCGGGGTAACGATGGAATCCTACACCGGTAACGACAAGGACAGATACTACGGAAGGATCGAGGAGATCTGGGAGCTGAGCTACGCTGGAGAGAAGGTCCCGATGTTCCGTGTCAGATGGGCCAAGAATGTCATAAAAGAAGACCGGTATTTCACCACCATGGTTATACCCGAAGCCAAATCCAAGACCGCGGGCGCAAACGTCACCGCGAAAAATGAGCCATGGGTACTGGCTTCCCAAGTGGACCAATGCTTCTTCATTACCGACCCGCCAAAGCCCAGTCGTGTTGTCGTGAGGAGAGGCAAAAGGAAGATCATCGGAATGGATGGAGTAGCCAATGAGCAAGACTTCGACAAGTACGGCGACCCGAGGATCGAACATGACGACGATGATGAAGTAGCAGCATACACCACAAGAAGAAGCAGGACCACCCTACCTAAAGGATGTCCGTTCCACAGAAGAACTCCATTTGCGAAAAAGAAGGGCAAGAAGATTGTGAACAGATAGCTAGCTAAGATCGATTGTATTTAAATCGTAGCCTTCATTTCTCGATTGTATTTCATGGGTACTTTTTGAACTATCATGAATATTTTTAAATTTCATGGACACTCGATCTCGATCCCCCTCCATCTCGATCGCTATCCCACCTTGCCAGATCCGGCCCCCCTCGCCGCCGAGCACCCCCCAGTCCACCGGCCGCCGCCGCCGACCCCCCGCACCCTCGATTCCCCTACCCAACCGCCGCCGTCGACCCCCCGCACCCCGCGCACCGTCTTATAAAAAAAATAAGTATCAAACAGCTTTTTAAATGCTACTGTCTTATAAAAAAATATTACTGTTATTATTTAAACAAGTTTGAACATATTTAAACATAAATATGTATCAAACAGCTTTTTAAATGATAAAAAAATTTGTGGAGCCTGGGATTCGAACCCAGGACCTCCTGGTGTGAGAACTGGCTACTGACCAGTCGAGCTAGTAGAGGGGACTTGGTGTGGATCAGGTCAGGTGGGAGATAACCTGTTGGCTCGAGCAGAAATAAAAAAAAAGTACTAATGGCGCACCAGGGTGAGGTGCGCCATTAGTGTGGATATACTTATGGCGCACCGGGGGGTGGTGCGCCATTAGTATTGTGCCCCCATCCATATTTTCCTCCCCGGCCCTCGATCCCCTTCTCGCCCTCGCCCTCGATCCCCTTCCCCTCCCCTCTCCTCTCCTCTCCCGACGCCGCTGCCCCTCCGCCTCGACGCCGCCCCGACGCCGCGACGCTGCCCCGACGCCGTGAGACGCCGCGACGCCGCCCTCTCCTCTCCCGACGCCGCCGCCCCGCCGCTTTCCCCACGGAGAAGGAGGAGGAAGAGGGGGCGCTCGCCGTTGACCTCGCCCGGCCGACTCCGGTGGCCAGGCCGACTCGCCATCGCCCCGCCGCCCTCGTCGCCGGTGGCCCGGACGCCGCCCCGTCCACACCACCGTCACCGGAGCACCCACACCACCACCCGGACCTCGTCGCCCCCGTGAGCTCCCCCTCCTCCTCTCCCCCTATCCCCCTCGCATCCCCCGTGAGCCCCCATCTCTATTTCTTCTTGTCACCAGCACCACCACCACCAGTTGCCATTTTGCCCCACCTCGGATCTATGTTGTTGGTTTTTCATGTTTGTTGGCAGTCAGACAATTGGTCAAATATAGCAACCTAGTTGAAATTCCCAAACCATCTCTATAGACAGTTGCTTGATATGGAGTCCAGGGCAAGTTTTACCGCTGCCAGCACCACCAGCTGCTTGAAATTCCCAAACCTAGTTGTAATTTAGTTGTTGTGATCTGCAGACTGCAGGCATCATTCTGGAGTTTAATGGAGTGCAGGGCAAGTTTTACCTGTATCCGAATTGTTTGTTTGTTACACCATCGAATTGTTCGCTTGTTTCATGTCATGGAAGAAACCGGTCTGCTGCTTGATAACTTTATATTAGTTTCACAATGCACCATGTGTAATATTTTGGTTTATCATGAGATTTTGAAGTAATCAATTGTCACATACCTTTTTTCCTTTTTGCGGGGGCTTTTCACATTTGTTATGTCTCATCAGTCATCTTGAGAATGATATTTGCAAGTGACTAAGTCGACTACCTTGCATCAAGATATACCTACAGCTGCACAAAATGTTATGTGTAGTTTAGTTTCTGGAGTAGGTTTCAACTCCATTCAAACATTCAGAAGCACTTAAAAGAACCCCACACCATGGAAACTCACAATTAGTAGCGTCGATGTTATCTGCTAGTTTTCAAATAATTAGAATTTCTTATTGCAAGATGCCCACCGCTAGAGAACAACCATTGATGTTATCACCTACTGTTTCGTTTATTCTTAAGAGGTTTGGTTACATAACTCAGCGGCATTTTAATTCCCGATAATTGGGTTTACACTGGAGTATTTTATTTCTGTGGGGAGAGGGAGAGAAGCCAGTGCAGGGTGTGGGAAGCACCTCTTCATGTGATTTTTTTTTGCTTTATTGTGTAATTTTTTTTCTTGAGGCCCTGACCGTAGAACAACCGTTCTATGGTATTTTTTTCAATTATGTACAAACAGTTACAAGGTTGGAAAAGGAAAAGGTCTATAAAACTTCAGTTTTTGCTAACATTAGGAGATTAAAGGTCCCTTGTGATGTATTTATGTAAATTGTGTTAAAGGGGGACTAAAATGCAAAGCTTCTGACTTGAAGATCCAACTATTCTGGCTATGAACAAGAATAAATTTTAGAGAGATTCCATGAAAGGATTATAAGTTGTTGTTGATCCAAGTGTTGAAGGGATCTACTTTCCTTTGCTTTGATATGTATGCCGGACAGCCTCTTTACAGGTAGAGATACCCTGTTCAAGGACAGGGGGCGGGGGTGTGAACTTTGTGAAATCCTGTCCTATTGATGACTTTGCAAACTTAAGTAAGGGTGGTTGTCCATGGTACTGAGCGCTGCTGTTTCTATGCCAAGTCTTAAATATTTCCATTGTTTATTGTTAAAAAGCTTTCCTCATTTTGGTGACTTTACAGAATAAGTAAATCTTAACTAGCAGTGGTTAATAATTAAGTCTTCTTCTTTTTCCTTTGCAGCTCACATCCCACTGTACCTGTAGCAGTAAGACAGAAAAAGATGATCCACAATACTCTAGTTTATATGCAGAGAAATTACTTAAGAATACTCTAGTTTTAATAAGAATACTCTAGTTTTAATAACACAATATTTAGTGCTAACCAAACAGGTCACAGTAAATAAAACTATGATATTTGAAAAAACTGCAGTATTCTTAGAATACTTAGAAAATACTTTACTATCAAACAGGGCCTGATTGATTTGGTTGCTTGATTTGGTTTAATGGCTGCTGGCGTCTGAATGTTGTCTCCTAGTTTAATGGGTACCATAATTGTTTCCGTTGATTTGGTTGTCACTCTCCTCTGGATGAGATGAGATTGAGTTTGAGATTGAGATTGAGATGCTGTCTGACTTGCAGTTAGCACAACATTTTCTTAAGCTATGATGAATCTGGAGATTAAACTGGTACCTCAAACTCAAACTACCATCACCAATCAGGCTGGAAACTGAAACCACCAAACCAAACTATCTCAAATTAATGGTTAAGATGCTAGATTTTTTCGCTGGTATTAGACTTGTGTTTTACTCATAAGTTCCAGCTAACTATCTCAAATAAAGGAAGATGGACCTAATTAGTCTGATGTAAATTTTCTACTGCACTGGAACATAATATTGCAAGGCTGCTTTGATTGATGTGTCTGGTCAAATATGTATATATGATTAAGGTCAGTGCTGTGTTTCTCAGGTTTCACACTGCAATGACCAATGTTCTTTCCTAGAAACAGATAACTGGATTTACTTGGGCAAGGTCGCTACAGCTTTATGCCTATTTCAGTGATTATTAACTTTATAAGAATGCAAATATATGATTTAAAACTTAGCATCTCTTGTTCTGCAAGATACTGCTGTCCAATAAATAGTAGCAGCGACAATCAGTTCTTGGTACAGTGTGTAGTCCTGCAGAATACTAAGGTGTGGTACAGGCGCACCTTAGTCGGGCTTAATGTTCAGATGCCCCGGGCTCCACAAGCTTTTATGAAAATGTATCATGTCACTGTCCGTGACTCTCTCTTTTTTGCATGTTGTGATGAAGGCCTTTTTTGCCTTGTCCACCCGAGAGGCCCTTGAGTTTGCTGGAATGTCGATTAACTTTCGTTCCAACAAATTCGGGTACTCCATATGTCCTATTTTCAGCAAAGGTCATGCTGAAATTTTCCGTGAATTTTAGCATGACTTTGCTAAAAATAGGACATATGGGGTACTTGTGACTAATGCATGGGTCGGGGTATCTTAGTAGTTAATTAAGTAGGATCAAGTGCCCCGGCGTACTTGTGACTAATGCATGGCTTTTAGGGTGCCTCGGTGTCGATAAAAACTGAAATGATGAAAAGTTAGGCTTTTAGGGTGCCTTGGCGTCGAAAAACCCTCAATGATAAAAGCTTAGATTTTAGGATGCCTCGGTGTCGACAAACCCTAAATGATGAGACCATGATCTTGTTCCTTGACAATAACCAACTTTTTGACCAAACTTTGTTTCTATTTAGAGAGAAACATGGCCCACAACAATGAGGCCGGGGGTTCGGGCGGCAAGGCATTCTGGGAGCTGTCCCAGGAGATGGAGGAACAACCTCACTTGTATGAGGCCGCCGCCTTCCCCACCGATCCTGAGACCACGGATGGTGCCGCCGAGGATGACCACACTGATGCCACCACTGATGGTGCCGCCGAGGATGCCACCACTGATGATGGCGGCGCACGCACAGATAGCAGCCAGCCGAAGAGGCAACGGAAGGACCGGCGCCCGATCGTGCTCCGCACCCTCAAGGAGGAAGTTACTGAAGTGGACTCCAATGGGAATCCAACGGCGCCCGAACGAATAGTCAAGGGGTACTCGCTTCAGCTCAGGTGCATTGTCCGGAGCACCGTCTCGATCAACACCGAGAACCTGAGGCATCCTGACCGGGGGAATTTGCGCCACCTCCTCTTCACGAAGCTGCACGAACGATACAAGTTCCCCGCTGAATTCGAAAACACAAGCCTCAAAGGGAATAAAGTGAGCAATGCTGCCCTCACGAAGATGAGCAAGGCCCTGTCTACTTGGAAAAGCAATGTGAAGAGAATGATCGAGAAAGGTGAGAGTTATGAGAAGATCAAGGAGAAAAATCCTTCGATCACCGAAGATGACTACAACGACTTCAAGATCAATTGCTCAAGCACCGCAAGCTCCCAATCAAGTGAGTGTGAGAAACAAATGCGGGAGCTGAACATAGGGGAACACACACTCGGTCCCGGCGGTTACAGAGTGGCGGAGCCTATATGGGACAAGGAGGAGGCGGACCGTGCCGAGCAAGGCCTACCGCCCCTCTTCGATAAATATGGTGACAAGCAGACCAGGAACTTTGTCAGGGCCCGGTACAAGAAGGACCCGAAAACAAAGGAGCTTACCACGGATCCGAAGACCAGGCAGCTTGAGCTTGTTCTGGTAAGGAATACACCCCCGCGTAATTAGCTCCATATGGTTGCATTCTAATTAATGAAGCCGAATTTCTAAATGGTTCACATTCCTTCCGCAGGCGACTGAAAGCAGTAGCGCGGGGTCGACTCAGAGCAACCCTTGGGACACCACTCTAAATAGGGGGTTGAATATAATGAAGAACAAGGATAAGCTCAGTAAGCCGACATCAGCTGGTCGTGTGGCCGGCAAAGGCTTGTCGACAAAATGGGGGTCATACTATACCGCTGGTGTGCGGAAGGAGAAAAAGACCAGCTCGGAAAGCCAGGCGCGAGAGGTTCAAGAACTCAAGGCACAGGTGGCGTGGATTCCGGAGATTGTCCAAGAGCAAGTGGAACAACGACTCGGAGAGACGATCACCGCCCTTGTGCCTACCTTGATCTCGGGGTTGAGTGCGTGGATTGCGGGCGGCCAACAGGGGCCGCCCCCGATTCCTAGCTTCACGGCCAGCAACTCGCATAATGCGATGGCGGGGCCATTGGTGCCTCCGGCGGAGGCGGCATTGGTGTCTCCGACGCCGGCACGGGAGCTTAATGCACCCGGGTGTACGCCGGCCGGCACCTCTTCAGCAAGCGGCCGCTCCGTCAACTGCACGCCCGCCGTTGGCGGTGCCTCGACATTAGCCGAGCTCGACGCCATCATCACGGTAACTAATTAAGCCTCTCTCGGCCGAGGACTTCATCTCCTTGCCTTTGACTGGGCATCCCTGACGCCCTACATGTTTTCGCAGGGCGCCGCCGATGTTCCGTGCACTCTCCTCCACTTCGTGAACAACGAGTTGGTCGATGTTGCCAAGGGCAAAATCGTTCAACCGGGCAACCCCTTGTTCCACGGTACCCAGATGCCACCCAACTTGTTTAGGGTTCAACTGGTTCGGGTGCTGCCAGGCTGCGACGACTTGTTACCTCCGATTCGACCCGTCGGGGCCGACGATGATGACGTGATGACCCTCAGCGCCTGCCTGAGCTGGCCCCTGCTTTGGCCGAAGAGCCAGATTCGTTTGGGGGCGGGGGACACCACCCCAAAGACAACACCGCCAGTCGTGCCGGCGCCAAGTCGGCCCCATGGCAAGACCGCCGTAACGGTGCCGGACATCCCTATGCCACTGGATCCAAACATGCATATGGCACAGGATCAGAACGACGACGACGACGACGATGATACATTTGGCAACGTCGATCAGTACTTTGCCGAGCATGGGTATGATGGCGACTTCATGGGGCCTCCTTCTCAAGAACCAAACCCAACAAAAGACGTGTGCGATCTAGCTCGTACCGCGGAGAAGCCAAGTTGCAACAGGCGCCGTCTGGCGTTCAGCTCTCAGGAGACGCCTCCAGCTGCCGACTTCACCGAGCCTCAGATAGGCGAGGTGCGAAATATTATCAGCCCCAACACACTCAAGAAGGCGGTCTGTGAGCAGAACTCGGTCCCATTACAGGAGAAGAAGAAGGCACGCAAAAGAAAGACTAAGAAGGGTGCGAGCCAGCCGGCACCGAGTACGATCCGTGCTCAGGACGGGCCACCTTCACCGCAGGATATCTCGAGGAGGGTGCATGTGGCGGGTAGGGCGATGCTACCACCAAATATGCTCAATGCTGCAACCGGTGCTATGCGGAGTCTGCACGACAGTGTTCTTTCTTTGGAGAAGCGGCGTCTCAGAGAGAAGGATGTGGCATACCCGGTTTTCGTGGCCAAGGTGCCAGAGGGCAAGGGCTTTGTGGATGGCGACATCGGGGGTACGATCGTCCTGCGGTTTGATGACATCTTTGCTATGATTAACCTTCATCCGCTGCACTACACCTTCGTTCGGCTATTTTCGCTGAGTATGGAGATGCGGATCATTCGCGACAAGACCCCGGACATCGTGATAGTCGACCCCTTCTACATGCGTGCCAAGATCTTGGGCAGCGCTGGGGACCGGCAAGTCGCGAGTTCTTACCTCGAAGGCGTCATTCTGGCAAACCAAGATAAGGATAACTTCCTCGTGCCTTACTTTCCCGAGTAAGTCCTCCCCTCAACCGGCCCGTAACATATGAATTCTTACTTTTCGATCGTTTTTCTTTTAACATTCCGTGTTTTCTGCAGTGACACACGTTGCACGCTCATCCTCCTAAGCCCCAAATATTCCATGGCCACGTATTTCGACCCGGACCGTCAGTCGAACGTAGACTACACAAATGTCAAGAAGGTTCTTGATGATGTTCTCCCCGGCTACGCCCAATCTGGAGGCACCTTCACCAGGCCTATTCGTAAGTACGGCAAGCACGTGTTCTCCCACAATACGACGTTCTGATGCGTCAAGTAGCCGCCTGGCGGTCAGAAGGGTGCCTACTACGCCATCCATCACATGCGGGCGATCGTACGGGACCATCATCAACTTCTGCTACCGAGTAAACTCCAAGATTGGGCCGCGAGCGTGTCGGCAATCCAGGACGCGGACCTCCGACAAGAATTCTTTCGCATCCAGTCGGAGTTTGCGGAAATCATCCATCAAGATGTCCTTCGTACCTCGGGGCAGTTCTACCTCAGAAATCAACCGTCCAACAGTGACATCGACACAATGCTACAAATGCAGGATGACAACGCCCGTTCTTTCATGACTCCCACGATAGACGGCGGCTTCATCCACGCTCCGGTCCCTTGAGTCGAGTTGTCTAGTTCTGAAACATCGATTGGCTCATGTTGTAATTAAACTTTAATGAACTTGTAGTATGTCTCTTTGGTTTTGAGAGTCGTTCAACTTAGATGTAATCGATGCTATTAATGTCTTGCTTTTCTCTTCCGATCGTTCTGTTGCATAATTATATATTGCTTATGTATTGTCTGTGAATTGGTACTAACGTTTCGTTTGGCTAGTGCATAGTGATGCCGACGTATGTCGTGTACAAGGGTAAGGTTCCCGGAGTCTACGATGACTGGGAGGAGTGTCGGAGACAGGTTCACCGATTCAGCGGTAACAGTTACAAAGGGTACACCACTAGGGCCGAGGCCGAATCTAGATACGCCCGCTATCTAGCGGGAGAGGGGAGGGAGCGTTGGAGGAACCGGATGAAGACGAGTTTCATCGTGATGACCGCAGCTCTCTTCTATGTGATGGTAGTTTAGATGATCGATATCGACTTGTAATGCGAAGACAAACTCGCTACTCGCGGTCTCGAGACTTGTAATATAATGTTCTATCTTTGTTCGGTCTTTTTAATTCGGAGACTAATATGATGAATTGTATTCGGAGACTAATATGATGAATTGTATTCAAAGACTAATCTTCTATTGTATTTGATGAATCTATTGTTGATGTGTGCTGTCTATATTTTGTCAAATTATACATTTTGTAACTTGTGCAAAAAACAGAAAATAAAAAAATAAAAAAAACCTAATATTCATACTAATGGCGCATCACACGACAGTGCGCCATTAGTATGACAGTGCATACTAATGGCGCATCACCGGGTAGTGCGCCATTGGTATGCTGCGGTTACTAATGGCGCATCCAGAGGTGGTGCGCCATTAGTATGCCAAAGCACCTGGGTGTACATGCCAACTGGGAGGCATACTAATGGCGCACCCTCGCATATACTAATGGCGCACCAGCTGGTGCGCCATTAGTAAAAATTACTAATGGCGTGCTGTCAGTGGCGCACCAGTGATGCGCCATTAATGGCCATAATAGGTGCGCCATTAGTAGTGGTATTTCTAGTAGTGTGTGATGAATGATGAATTGTGATGTATGAGATCATGTTCTTTGTAATAGGATTCACGACTTGCATGTCGATGAGTATGACAACCGGCAGGAGCCATAGGAGTTGTCTTTATTTTTTGTATGACATGCGTGTCATTGAATAACGCCATGTAAACTACTTTACTTTATTGCTAAACGTTAGTCATAGAAGTAGAAGTAGTCGTTGGCGTGACAACTTCATGAAGACACGATGATGGAGATCATGATGATGGAGATCATGGTGTCAAGCCGGTGACAAGATGATCATGGAGCCCCGAAGATGAAGATCAATGGAGCTATATGATATTGGCCATATCATGTCACAACTATATAATTGCATGTGATGTTTATTATGTTTATGCATCTTGTTTACTTAGGACGACGGTAGTAAATAAGATGATCCCTTACAAAAATTTCAAGAAGTGTTCTCCCCTAACTGTGCACCGTTGCTACAGTTTGTCGCTTCTAAGCACCACGTGATGATCGGGTGTGATGGATTCTTACGTTCACATACAACGGGTGTAAGACAGTTCTACACAGCGAAAACACTTAGGGTTAACTTGACGAGCCTAGCATGTGCAGACATGGCCTCGGAACACGGAGACCGAAAGGTCGAACACGAGTCGTATGGAAGATACGATCAACATGAGAATGTTCACCGACGATGACTAGTCCGTCTCACGTCATGATCGGACACGGGCTAGTCGACTCGGATCGTGTAACACTTAGATGACTAGAGGGATGTCTAATCTAAGTGGGAGTTCATAATTTGATTAGAACTTTATTATCATGAACTTAGTCTAAAACCTTTGCAAATATGTCTTGTAGATCAATGGCCAACGCTAATGTCAACATGAACTTCAACGCGTTCCTAGAGAAAACCAAGCTGAAAGATGATGGCAGCAACTATACGGACTGGGTCCGGAACCTGAGGATCATCCTCATAGCTGCCAGGAAACAATATGTCCTAGAAGGACTGCTAGGTGACGCTCCCGTCCCAGAGAACCAAGACATTATGAATGCTTGGCAAACCCGCGCTAATGATTACTCCCTCGTTCAGTGCGGCATGCTTTACAGCTTAGAACCGGGGCTCCAAAAGCGTTTTGAGCACCACGGAGCATATGAGATGTTCGAAGAGCTGAAACTAGTTTTTCAAGCTCATGCCCGGGTCGAGAGATATGATGTCTCCGACAAGTTCTACAGTTGTAAGATGGAGGAAAACAGTTCTGTCAGTGAGCACATCCTGAAGATGTCTGGGTTGCACAACCGTATGACCCAGCTGAACATTAACCTCCCAGATGAGGCGGTCATTGACAGAATCCTCCAGTCGCTCCCACCAAGCTACAAGAGCTTTGTGATGAACTACAACATGCAGGGGATGGAAAAGACCATTCCTGAAGTGTTCTCGATGCTGAAGTCAGCAGAGGCTGAAATCAAGAAAGAACATCAAGTGTTGATGGTCAATAAGACCACTAAGTTCAAGAAGGGCAAGGGTAAGAAGAACTTCAAGAAGGACGGCAAAGATGTTGCCGTGCCTGGTAAGCCAGTGACCGGAAAGAAGTCAAAGAGTGGACCCAAGCCTGAGACTGAGTGCTTTTATTGCAAGGGGAAGGGTCACTGGAAGCGGAACTGCCCCAAATACTTAGCGGATAAGAAGGCCGGCAACACCAAAGGTATATTTGATATACATGTGATTGATGTGTACCTTACCAGTACTCGTAGTAACTCCTGGGTATTTGATACCGGTGCCGTTGCTCATATTTGTAACTCACAGCAGGAGCTGCGAAATAAACGGAGACTGGCGAAGGACGAGGTGACGATGCGCGTCGGGAATGGTTCCAGAGTCGATGTGATCGCCGTCGGCACGCTGCCTCTACATTTACCTACGAGATTAGTTTTGAACCTTAATAATTGTTATTTAGTGCCAAGTTTGAGCATGAACATTGTATCTGGATCTGGTTTAATACGAGATGGCTACTCATTTAAGTCTGAGAATAATGGTTGTTCGATTTATATGAGAGATATGTTTTATGGTCATGCTCCGATGGTCAATGGTTTATTCTTAATGAATCTCGAGCGTAATATTACACATGTTCATAGTGTAGATGCCAAAAGATTTAAAGTTGATAACGATAGTCCCACATACTTGTGGCACTGCCGCCTTGGTCACATTGGTGTCAAGCGCATGAAGAAGCTCCATGCCGATGGACTTTTAGAGTCTCTTGATTATGAATTGTTTGACATGTGCGAACCATGCCTTTTGGGCAAAATGACCAAGACTCCGTTCTCCGGAACAATGGAGCGAGCAACCAACTTGTTGGAAATCATACATACCGATGTGTGCGGTCCAATGAGCGTTGAGGCTCGCGGAGGATATCGTTATGTTCTCACTCTCACAGATGACTTGAGTAGATATGGGTATGTCTACTTAATGAAACACAAGTCTGAGACCTTTGAAAAGTTCAAGGAATTTCAGAATGAGGTAGAGAATCAACGTGACCGAAAGATAAAATTCTTACGATCAGATCGTGGAGGAGAATACTTAAGTCACGAATTTGGTACACACTTAAGGAAATGTGGAATCGTTTCACAGCTCATGCCGCCTGGAACACCTCAGCGAAACAGTGTGTCCGAACGTCGTAATCGCACCCTATTGGATATGGTGCGGTCTATGATGTCTCTTACCGATTTACCGCTATCATTTTGGGGATACGCTCTAGAGACAGCTACATTCACTTTAAATAGGGCACCGTCTAAATCCGTTGAGACGACACCGTATGAATTATGGTTTGGAAAGAAACCTAAGATGTCGTTTCTAAAAGTTTGGGGATGCGATGCTTATGTCAAGAAACTTCAACCTGAAAAGCTCGAACCCAAGTCGGAAAAATGCGTATTCACAGGATACCCTAAGGAAACTGTCGGGTATACCTTCTACTTAAGATCCGAAGGCAAGATCTTTGTTGCCAAGAACGGATGCTTTCTGGAAAAAGAGTTTCTCTCGAAAGAAGTAAGTGGGAGGAAAGTAGAACTCGATGAAGTACTACCTCTTGAGCGGGAAAGTGGCGCAGCGCAGGAAACCGTTCCTGTGATGCCCACACCAACTGAAGAGGAAAACAATGATGATGATCAAGGTACTTCGGATCAAGTTACTGCTGAACTTCGTAGGTCCACAAGGACACGTTCCGCACCAGAGTGGTATGGCAACCCTGTCCTGGAAATCATGTTGTTAGACAACAATGAACCTTCGAACTATGAAGAAGCGATGGCGGGCCCGGATTCCAACAAATGGCTTGAAGCCATGAAATCCGAGATAGAATCCATGTATGAAAACAAAGTATGGACTTTGACAGACTTGCCCGATGATCGGCGAGCGATAGAAAACAAATGGATCTTTAAGAAGAAGACGGACGTGGATGGTAATGTTACAATCTATAAGGCTCGACTTGTCGCTAAGGGTTATCGACAAGTTCAAGGGATTGACTACGACGCGACATTCTCTCCCGTAGCGAAGCTGAAGTCCGTCCGAATCATGTTAGCAATTGCCGCATACTATGATTATGAGATATGGCAAATGGACGTCAAAACGGCATTCCTTAACGGGCATCTTAAGGAAGAACTGTATATGATGCAGCCGGAAGGTTTTTTCGATCCTCGGAACGCTAACAAAGTATGCAAGCTCCAGCGATCCATTTATGGACTGGTGCAAGCATCTCGGAGTTGGAACATTCGCTTTGATGAAATGATCAAAGCGTTTGGGTTTATGCAGACTTATGGAGAAGCCTGCGTTTACAAGAAAGTGAGTGGGAGCTCTGTAGCATTTCTCATATTATATGTAGATGACATACTCTTGATGGGAAATAATATAGAATTTCTGGACAGCATTAAGGCCTACTTGAATAAGTGTTTTTCAATGAAGGACCTTGGAGAAGCTGCTTATATATTAGGCATCAAGATCTATAGAGATAGATCGAGACGCCTCATAGGTCTTTCACAAAGCACATACCTTGATAAGATTTTGAAGAGGTTCAAAATGGATCAGTCGAAGAAGGGGTTCTTGCCTATGTTACAAGGTGTGAGATTGAGCTCGGCTCAGTCACCGACCACGGCAAAAGATAAAGAAGAGATGAGTGTCATCCCCTATGCTTCAGCCATAGGATCTATTATGTATGCCATGCTGTGTACCAGACCCGATGTAAACCTTGCCGTAAGTTTGGTAGCAAGATACCAAAGTAATCCCGGCAAGGAACACTGGACAGCGGTCAAGAATATCCTGAAGTACCTGAAAAGGACGAAGGACATGTTTCTCGTTTATGGAAGAGACGAAGAGCTCGTCGTAAAGGGTTACGTCGACGCTAGCTTCGACTCAGATCTGGATGACTCTAAGTCACAAACCGGATACGTGTATATGTTGAATGGTGGAGCAGTAAGCTCGTGCAGCTGCAAGCAGAGCGTCGTGGCGGGATCTACGTGTGAAGCGGAGTACATGGCAGCCTCGGAGGCAGCGCATCAAGCGATTTGGGTGAAGGAGTTCATCACCGACCTAGGAGTCATACCCAATGCGTCGGGGCCGATCAAACTCTTCTGTGACAACACTGGAGCTATTGCCCTCGCCAAGGAGCCCAGGTTTCACAAGAAGACCAGGCACATCAAGCGTCGTTTCAACTCCATCCGTGAAAATGTTCAAGATGGAGACATAGAGATTTGCAAAGTGCACACGGATCTGAATGTCGCAGATCCGCTGACTAAACCTCTCTCGCGTGCAAAACATGATCAACACCAGAACTCTATGGGTGTTCGATTCATCACAATGTAACTAGATTGGTGACTCTAGTGCAAGTGGGAGACTGTTGGAAATATGCCCTAGAGGCAATAATAAAAGTATTATTATATTTCAATGTTCATGATAAATGTCTTTTATTCATGCTATAACTGTATTATCCGGAAATCGTAATACACGTGTGAATACTTAGACCACAATATATCCCTGGTGAGCCTCTAGTTGACCAGCTCGTTGTGATCATCAGATAGTCATGGTTTCCTGACTATGGACATTGGATGTCGTTGATAACGGGATCACATCATTAGGAGAATGATGTGATGGACAAGACCCAATCCTAAGCATAGCATAAAAGATCGTGTAGTTCGTTTTGCTAGAGCTTTGCCAGTGTCAAGTATCTCTTCCTTCGACCATGAGATCGTGTAACTCCCGGATACCGTAAGAGTGCCTTGGGTGTATCAAACGTCACAACGTAACTGGGTGACTATAAAGGTGCATTACAGGTATCTCTGAAAGTAGCTGTTGGGTTGACACGGATCGAGACTGGGATTTGTCACTCCGTATGACGGAGAGGTATCTCTGGGCCCACTCGGTAATGCATCATCATTATGAGCTCAATGTGACCAAGGTGTTGGACACGGGATCATGCATTACGGTACGAGTAAAGTGACTTGCCGGTAACGAGACTGAACAAGGTATTGGGATACCGACGATCGAGTCTCGGGCAAGTAATGTACCGATTGACAAAGGGAATTGCATACAGGGTTTGATCGAATCCTCGACATCGTGGTTCATCCGATGACAACATCGAGGAGCATGTGGGAGCCATCAAAGGTATCCAGATCCCGCTGTTGGTTATTGACTGAGAGCGTCTCGGTCATGTCTGCATGTCTCCCGAACCCGTAGGGTCTACACACTTAAGGTTCGGTGACGCTAGGGTTATTAGGAAGACTAGTATGTGACTACCGAATGTTGTTCGGAGTCCCGGATGGGATCCTGGATGTCACGAGGAGATCCGGAAGGGTCCGGAGGTAAAGATTTATATATGGGAAGTTGTCAAACGGACACCGGGAAGTTTCGGGGTCATACCGGTATTGTACTGGGGCCACCGGAAGGGTTCCGGGGGTCCACCGGGAGGGGCCACCCCTCCCGGGGGGCCACATGGGCTGCGTGGGGCAGGGAGCCAGCCCCTGGTGGGCTGGCCGCACCCCCCTCCCTTGGGCCCATGCGCCTAGGGTTGAGGGGGAACCCTAGAGGGGGCGCCCCCCTTGGCTTGGGGGGCAAGCCACCCTCTCCCCTCTCCCCTAGGCCGCCGCACCCCCCCCCTAGATGGGTTCTAGGGGGCCGTCCCCCCTTATCCCTTCCCCCTATAAATAGAGGGGTGAGGGGAGGGCAGCCGTACCACCCTCCAAGGCGCAGCCCTCCCCTCCCCAACACCTCTCCTCCTCCGTTGTGTGTTTGGCGAAGCCCTGTCGGAGTACTGCCTCTCCACCATCACCACGCCGTCGTGCTGCCGGTGGAGCTGTCTTCCTCAACCTCTCCTTCCCCCTTGCTGGATCAAGAAGGAGGAGACGTCTCCCGTCCCGTACGTGTGTTGAACGCGGAGGTGCTGTCCGTTCAGCACTTGGTCATCGGTGATTCGAATCACGTCGAGTACGACTACGTCATCACCTTGCAAGCTTCCGCATGCGATCTACAAGTGGTATGTAGATGCAAACTCTCTCCCTTGACTCGTTGCTTAGATGAACTCATAGATGGATCTTGGTGAAACCGTAGGAAAAATTTTAATTTTCTGCAACGTTCTCCAACAGCATAAAGTAGACAGTTAACACTTACTAGCTGAGATGGTTGAGCTTGGTTGTACTAGTAGCGACCTGGGTTCGAGTCCCAACCCATCGCAAAAAAAATTCCTCCTCCGCTTCTCCCGCACGCTCGCATGCATAGAAGGATCTGTGGCCGCTGGATGCAGATCGGACGTTACTGCAATCGTTTGGATCTATTCTTAAAAACAGAACGTTTGAAAAATACAAATTTCGTTAATAGTTTGGCTAATCACACTATGCAAGTACCTATGCACCATTTTTTTATGGAAATTCTTGTTGGGTTTCGTAGTAATTTCAAAAAATTTCCTACGCACACGCAAGATCATGTGATGCATAGCAACGAGGGGAGAGTGTTGTCTACGTACCCAACGCAGACCGACTGCGGAAGCGATGACACGACATAGAGGAAGTAGTCGTACGTCTTCACGATCCAACCGATCAAGCACCGAAACTAAGGCACCTCCGAGTTCGAGCACACGTTCAGCTCGATGACGATCCCCGGACTCCGATCCAGCAAAGTGTCGGGGAAGAGTTCCGTCAGCACGACGGCGTGGTGACAATCTTGATGAACTACAGCAGCAGGGCTTCGCCTAAACTCCGCTACAGTATTATCGAGGTATATGGTGGCAGGGGGCACCGCACACGGCTAAGGAATAGATCACGTGGATCAACTTGTTGTGTCTTTGGTGCTAGCCCTGCCCCTCTATTTATATGTTGAGCCCCGGGGTCGAAACTTGGAGCAAAAGCCTCCTCAAACTCGGTTTTGCCCGAAAGGCAAGAGTCCCACTCGGACTCCAGGACCAAACGCCACAATCCTTGGCGTCTGGCCCAGACGCCATGGGCCTCGGCGTCTGGCCCAGGGCCAGACGCCAGGGTCTCTGGCGTTTGGCCCCCTGGCCTCCGCAAAACTCCTTTTTGCACCGATCTAAAGCCTCATGGCCTTGAGCCCTTGGCCAAACCATATCATCCAATATATGAATCTTTACTTCTCGACCATTTCGAGACTCCTCGTCATGTCCCCGATCTCATCCGGGACTCCGAACTCCTTCGGTTCATCAAAACATGTAAACTCATAATATAACTGTCATCGTAACCTTAAGCGTGCGGACCCTACGGGTTCGAGAACAATGTAGACATGACCGAGACACGTCTCCGGTCAATAACCAATAGCGGGACCTGGATGCCCATATTGGATCCTACATATTCTACGAAGATCTTTATCGGTCAGACCGCATAACAACATACGCTGT
This sequence comes from Triticum aestivum, assembly GCF_018294505.1. Taxonomy (NCBI): domain Eukaryota; kingdom Viridiplantae; phylum Streptophyta; class Magnoliopsida; order Poales; family Poaceae; genus Triticum; species Triticum aestivum. The sequence goes on from NC_057800.1 coordinate 751,816,036, forward strand.
TCCCTTTGTCATCGGTATGTTACTTGCCCGAGATTCGATCGTCGGTATCCAATACCTAGTTCAATCTCGTTACTGGCAAGTCTCTTTACTCGTTCCGTAATACATCATCTCACAACTAACATATTAGTTGCAGTGCTTGCAAGGCTTATGTGATGTGCATTACCGAGAGGGCCCAGAGATACCTCTCCGACAATCGGAGTGACAAATCCTAATCTCGAAATACGCCAACCCAACATCGACCATTGGAGACACCTGTAGTACTCCTTTATAATCACCCAGTTACGTTGTGATGTTTGGTAGTACCCAAAGTGTTCCTCCGGTAAACGGGAGTTGCATAATCTCATAGTCACAGGAACATGTATAAGTCATGAAGAAAGCAATAGCAACATACTAAACGATCGGGTGCTAAGCTAATGGAATGGGTCATGTCAATCAGATCATTCTACTAATGATGTGACCTCGTTAATCAAATAACAACTCATTGTTCATGGTTAGGAAACATAACCATCTTTGATTAACGAGCTAGTCAAGTAGAGGCATACTAGTGACACTTTGTTTGTCTATGTATTCACACATGTATTATGTTTCCGGTAAATACAATTCTAGCATGAATAATAAACATTTATCATGATTATAAGGAAATAAATAATAACTTTATTATTGCCTCTAGGGCATATTTCCTTCAGTCTCCCACTTGCACTAGAGTCAATAATCTAGATTACACTGTAATGATTCTAACACCCATGGAGCCTTGGTGCTGATCATGTTTTGCTCGTGGAAGAGGCTTAGTCAACGGGTCTGCAACATTCAGATCCGTATGTATCTTGCAAATCTCTATGTCTCCCACCTGGACTAGATCCCGGATGGAGTTGAAGCGTCTCTTGATGTGTTTGGTCCTTTTGTGAAATCTGGATTCCTTTGCCAAGGCAATTGCACCAGTATTGTCACAAAAGATTTTCATTGGACCCGATGCGCTAGGTATGACACCTAGATCGGATATGAAATCCTTCATCCAGACTCCTTCATTTGCTGCTTCCGAAGCAGCTATGTATTCCGCTTCACATGTAGATCCCGCTACGACGCTTTGTTTAGAACTACACCAACTGACAGCTCCACCGTTTAATGTAAACACGTATCCGGTTTGCGATTTAGAATCGTCCGGATCACTGTCAAAGCTTGCATCAACGTAACCTTTTACAATGAGCTCTTTGTCACCTCCATATACGAGAAACATATCCTTAGTCCTTTTCAGGTATTTCAGGATGTTCTTGACCGCTGTCCAGTGATCCACTCCTGGATTACTTTGGTACCTCCCTGCTAAACTTATAGCAAGGCATACATCAGGTCTGGTACACAACATTGCATACATGATAGATCCTATGGCTGATGCATAGGGAACATCTTTCATATTCTCTCTATCTTCTGCAGTGGTCGGGCATTGAGTCTTACTCAATTTCACACCTTGTAACACAGGCAAGAACCCTTTCTTCGCTTGATCCATTTTGAACTTCTTCAAAATTTTGTCAAGGTATGTGCTTTGTGAAAGTCCAATTAAGCGTTTTGATCTATCTCTATAGATCTTAATGCCTAATATGTAAGCAGCTTCACCGAGGTCTTTCATTGAAAAACTTTTATTCAAGTATCCCTTTATGCTATCCAGAAATTCTATATCATTTCCAATCAGTAATATGTCATCCACATATAATATCAGAAATGCTACAGAGCTCCCACTCACTTTCTTGTAAATACAGGCTTCTCCGAAAGTCTGTATAAAACCAAATGCTTTGATCACACTATCAAAACGTTTATTCCAACTCCGAGAGGCTTGCACCAGTCCATAAATGGATCACTGGAGCTTGCACACTTTGTTAGCTCCCTTTGGATCGACAAAACCTTCCGGTTGCATCATATACAACTCTTCTTCCAGAAATCCATTCAGGAATGCAGTTTTGACATCCATCTGCCAAATTTCATAATCATAAAATGCGGCAATCGCTAACATGATTTGGACGGACTTAAGCATCGCTACGGGTGAGAAGGTCTCATCGTAGTCAATCCATTGAACTTGCCGAAAACCTTTTGCGACAAGTCGAGCTTTGTAGACAGTAACATTACCATCAGCGTCAGTCTTCTTCTTAAAGATCCATTTATTCTCAATTGCTTGCCGATCATCGGGCAAGTCAACCAAAGTCCACAATTTGTTCTCATACATGGATCCCATCAGATTTCATGGATTCAAGCCATTTTGCGGAATCTGGGCTCACCATCGCTTCTTCATAGTTCGTAGGTTCATCATGATCTAGTAGCATGACTTCTAGAACAGGATTACCGTACCACTCTGGCGCGAATCTTACTCTGGTTGATCTACGAAGTTCAGTAGTATCTTGATCTGAAGTTTCATGATCATTATCATTGGCTTCCTCACTAACTGGTGTAGGTGTCACTGAAACAGTTTTCTGTGATGAACTACTTTCCAGTAAGGGAGCAGGTACAGTTACCTCGTCAAGTTACACTTTCCTCCCACTCACTTCTTTCGAGAGAAACTCCTTCTCTAGAAATGATCCATTCTTAGCAACGAATGTCTTGCCTTCGGATCTGTGATAGAAGGTGTACCCAACAGTTTCCTTTGGGTATCCTATGAAGACACATTTCTCCGATTTGGGTTCGAGCTTATCAGGTTGAAGGTTTTTCACATAAGCATCGCAGCCCCAAACTTTAAGAAACGACAACTTTGGTTTCTTGCCAAACCACAGTTCATAAGGCGTCGTCTCAACGGATTTTGATGGTGCCCTATTTAACGTGAATGCGGCCGTCTCTAAAGCATAACCCCAAAATGATAGCGGTAAATCTGTAAGAGACATCATAGATCGCACCATATCTAGTAAAGTACGATTACGACGTTCAGACACACCATTGCGCTGTGGTGTTCCGGGTGGCGTGAGTTGTGAAACTATTCCACAGTTTTTCAGATGTACACCAAACTCGTAACTCAAATATTCTCCTCCACGATCAGATCGTAGAAACTTTATTTTCTTATTACGATGATTTTCAATTTCACTCTGAAATTCTTTGAACTTTTCAAATGTTTCAGACTTATGCTTCATTAAGTAGATATATCCATATCTGCTCAAATCATCTGTGAAGGTGAGAAAATAACGATATCCGCCTCGAGCCTCAATATTCATCGGACCACATACATCGGTATGTATGATTTCCAACAAATCTGTTGCTCTCTCCATAGTACCGGAGAACGGTGTTTTAGTCATCTTGCCCATGAGGCACGGTTCGCAAGTACCAAGTGATTCATAATCAAGTGGTTCCAAAAGTCCATCAGTATGGAGTTTCTTCATGCGCTTTATACCGATATGACCTAAACGACAGTGCCACAAATAAGTTGCACTTTCATTATCAACTCTGCATCTTTTGGTTTCAACATTATGAATATGTGTATTACTACTATCGAGATTTAATAAGAATAGACCACTCTTCAAGGGTGCATGACCATAAAAGATATTACTCATATAAATAGAACAACCATTATTCTCTGATTTAAATGAATAACCGTCTCGCATTAAACAAGATCCAGATATAATGTTCATGCTCAACGCTGGCACCAAATAACAATTACTTAGGTCTAATATTAATCCCGAAGGTAGATGTAGAGGTAGCGTGCCGACTGCGATCACATCGACTTTGGAACCGTTTCCCACGCGCATCGTCACCTCGTCCTTAGCCAATCTTCGCTTAATCCGTAGCCCCTGTTTCGAGTTGCAAATATTAGCAACAGAACCAGTATCAAATACCCAGGTGCTACTGCGAGCATTAGTAAGGTACACATCAATAACATGTATATCACATATACCTTTGTTCAACTTGCCATCCTTCTTATCCGCCAAATACTTGGGGCAGTTCCGCTTCCAGTGACCAGTCTGCTTGCAGTAGAAGCACTCAGTTTCAGGCTTAGGTCCAGACTTGGGTTTCTTCTCTTGAGTAGCAACTGGCTTGTTGTTCTTCTTGAAGTTCCCTTTCTTCTTTCCTTTGCCCTTTTTCTTGAAACTAGTGGTTTTGTTAAATATCAACACTTGATGCTCCTTTTTGATTTCTACCTCCGCAACTTTCAGCATTGCGAAGAGCTCGGGAATAGTCTTGTTCATCCCTTGCATATTATAGTTCATCACGAAGCTCTTGTAGCTTGGTGGCAGTGATTGGAGAATTCTGTCAATGACGCAATCATCCGGAAGATTAACTCCCAATTGAATCAAGTGATTATTATACCCAGACATTTTGAGTATATGCTCACTGACAGAACTGTTCTCCTCCATCTTGCAGCTATAGAACTTATTGGAGACTTCATATCTCTCAATTCGGGCATTTGCTTGAAATATTAACTTCAACTCCTGGAACATCTCATATGCTCCATGACGTTCAAAACGTCGTTGAAGTCCCGATTCTAAGCCGTAAAGCATGGCACACTGAACTATCGAGTAGTCATCAGCTTTGCTCTGCCAGACGTTCACAACATCTGGTGTTGCTCCAGCAGCAGGCCTGGCACCCAGCGGTGCTTCCAGGACGTAATTCTTCTGTGCAGCAATGAGGATAATCCTCAAGTTACGGACCCAGTCCGTGTAATTGCTACCATCATCTTTCAACTTTGCTTTCTCAAGGAACGCATTAAAATTCAACGGAACAACAACACGAGCCATCTATCTACAATCAACATAAACAAGCAAGATACTATCAGGGACTAAGTTCATGATAAATTTTAAGTTCGATTAATCATATTACTAAAGAACTCCCACTTAGATAGACATCCCTCTAATCCTCTAAGTGACCACGTGATCCAAGTCAACTAAACCATGTCCGATCATCACGTGAGATGGAGTAGTTTCATCGGTGAACATCATTATGTTGATCATATCTACTATATGATTCACGCTCGACCTTTCGGTCTCCGTGTTCCGAGGCCATATCTGCATATGCTAGGCTCGTCAAGTTTAACCTGAGTATTCTGCGTGCGCAACTGTTTTGCACCCGTTGTATTTGAACGTAGAGCCTATCACACCCGATCATCACGTGGTGTCTCAGCACGAAGAACTTTCGCAACGGTGCATACTCAGGGAGAACACTTCTTGATAATTTAGTGAGAGATCATCTTATAATGCTACCGTCAATCAAAGCAAGATAAGATGCATAAAAAGATAAACATCACATGCAATCAATATAAGTGATATGATATGGCCATCATCATCTTGTGCTTGTGATCTCCATCTCCGAAGCACCGTCATGATCACCATCGTCACCGGCGCGACACCTTGATCTCCATCGTAGCATCGTTGTCGTCTCGCCAATCTTATGCTTCCACGACTATCACTACCGTTTAGTAATAAAGTAAAGCATTACATCGCGATTGCATTGCATACAATAAAGCGACAACCATATGGCTCCTGCCAGTTGCCGATAACTCGGTTACAAAACATGATCATCTCATACAATAAAATTCAGCATCATGCCTTGACCATATCACATCACAACATGCCCTGCAAAAACAAGTTAGACGTCCTCTACTTTGTTGTTGCATGTTTTACGTGGCTGCTACGGGCTTAAGTAAGAACCAATCTCACCTACGCATCAAAACCACAACGATAGTTTGTCAAATAGACTCCGTTTTAACCTTCTCAAGGACCGGGCGTAGCCATACTCGGTTCAACTAAAGTTGGAGAGGCAGTCGCCCGCAAGCCATCTCTGTGCAAAGCACGTCGAGGGAACCGGTCTCGCGTAAGCGTACGCGTAAGGTTGGTCCGGGTCGTCTCGTCCAACAATACCGCCGAACCAAAGTATGACATGCTGGTAGGCAGTATGACTTGTATCGTCCACAACTCACTTGTGTTCTACTCGTGCATATAACATCAACATAAATAACCTAGGCTCGGATGCCACTGTTGGGTTTCATAGTAATTTCAAAAAATTTCCTACGCACACGCAAGATCATGTGATGCATAGCAACGAGGGGAGAGTGTTGTCTACGTACCCAACGCAGACCGACTACGGAAGCGATGACACGACGTAGAGGAAGTAGTCGTACGTCTTCACGATCCAACCGATCAAGCACCGAAACTACGGCACCTCCGAGTTCGAGCACACGTTCAGCTCGATGACGATCCCCGGACTCCGATCCAGCAAAGTGTCGGGGAAGAGTTCCGTCAGCACGACGGCGTGGTGACGATCTTGATGAACTACAGCAGCAGGGCTTCGCTTAAACTCCGCTACAGTATTATCGAGGTATATGGTGGCAGGGGGCACCGCACATGGCTAAGGAATAGATCACGTGGATCAACTTGTTGTGTCTTTGGTGCTAGCCCTGCCCCTCTATTTATATGTTGAGCCTCGGGGTCGAAACTTGGAGCAAAAGCCTCCTCAAAGTCGGTTTTGCCAGAAAGGCAAGAGTCCCACTCGGACTCCAGGACCAAACGCCACAATCCTTGGCGTCTGGCCCAGACGCCATGGGCCTCGGCGTCTGGCCCAGGGCCAGACGCCAGGGTCTCTGGCGTTTGGCCCCCTGGCCTCCGCAAAACTCCTTTTTGCACCGATCTAAAGCCTCATGGCCTTGACCCCTTGGCCAAACCATATCATCCAATATATGAATCTTTACGTCTCGACCATTTCGAGACTCCTCGTCATGTCCCCGATCTCATCCGGGACTCCGAACTCCTTCGGTTCATCAAAACATGTAAGCTCATAATATAACTGTCATCGTAACCTTAAGCGTGCGGACCCTACGGGTTCGAGAACAATGTAGACATGACCGAGACACGTCTCCGGTCAATAACCAATAGCGGGACCTGGATGCCCATATTGGCTCCTACATATTCTACGAAGATCTTTATCGGTCAGACCGCATAACAACATACGCTGTTCCCTTTGTCATCGGTATGTTACTTGCCCGAGATTCGATCGTCGGTATCCAATACCTAGTTCAATCTCGTTACTGGCAAGTCTCTTTACTCGTTCCGTAATACATCATCTCACAACTAACATATTAGTTGCAGTGCTTGCAAGGCTTATGTGATGTGCATTACCGAGAGGGCCCAGAGATACCTCTCCGACAATCGGAGTGACAAATCCTAATCTCGAAATACGCCAACCCAACATCGACCATTGGAGACACCTGTAGTACTCCTTTATAATCACCCAGTTACGTTGTGACGTTTGGTAGTACCCAAAGTGTTCCTCCGGTAAACGGGAGTTGCATAATCTCATAGTCACAGGAACATGTATAAGTCATGAAGAAAGCAATAGCAACATACTAAACGATCGGGTGCTAAGCTAATGGAATGGGTCATGTCAATCAGATCATTCTACTAATGATGTGACCTCGTTAATCAAATAACAACTCATTGTTCATGGTTAGGAAACATAACCATCTTTGATTGACGAGCTAGTCAAGTAGAGGCATACTAGTGACACTTTGTTTGTCTATGTATTCACACATGTATTATGTTTCCGGTAAATACAATTCTAGCATGAATAATAAACATTTATCATGATTATAAGGAAATAAATAATAACTTTATTATTGCCTCTAGGGCATATTTCCTTCAATTCTCCCCCATTTTTAAGCCCGTCCCCCGTGCCGCTCCCGCGAGCGGCCCGGACAGAACCCTAGATCGCCGCCGCCGCTCCCCTTTCTCGCCTTCCTTCTCCCTCGCCACCACCAAGGGACGCCGCCGGTCAAAGCCCGTGCGTGCGTTGGCGGCGGTGGGGCTCCCTCCCTCCTCATGAGGCTCCTGGGCGGCGCGGGACGGCCGTCCCTCGCCGTGGCGCTCGGCTCGGTGGCAGTTCGGGCCGTCGGCGGCTCTGCGGGGCTCCCCTTGTGGCGTTGTGGCGATGGCGGCGGCGTGGTCTGCGCGGGGTGGCGAGGCACGGGCTCCTCCTCCTCCTGATTTGATGGCGCTGCGGTGGCGCCAGCGCTCGGGCGTGAGGCGGGGTCCGCGAGGGTGGTTGGCGCGCGACATCTTCCTCCCCGATCTGATGGCTCCACGGTGGCGCCAGTGCTCGGGCGGCGGTTGGCTTCGGCAAGCGGTGGCGGGCACTGGGCTCTCGACGGTGCTCCGGCATTTGTAGGCGGCGGCGGTCCCTGTGCGCGGTTGGCGGCTCCATCTCTGACCCGAACGGCGCGGGGGATGGCGGCGGCCCGGCGTGGCCGGCGATCTGGATGCGGTGGTGCCAGCGGCTCGCTGATCTGCCGGTACTCCAGGGTCTGCCTGGTGGTGCTGGTGGTGACGGCGGCCCGTGCACGAGAGTTGGATCCCTTCGAACTGATCTGGGTGAAAACTTGCCTTCGGCTTCTGCTAAGGCCGGCGGTGGCGGCGCTATCTGCGTCGTTCCCTTCTAGAAGGCATCGCCGTGGAGAAGTTCAAGGCCACTCTCTGCTACACTCGGGGGAAACCCTAAATCGGATGATCGGATGACGGCGGCGCTCTGGTGTCATTCCTCCCTTGGGGGCGTCATTCTTGGAGGTACACACGTGATCGAGGTACCATAGGACGGATTCTTTGGTGGAGCGGTGCTTCATCCTACACACTGATGGCGACGGATCTTGACGGCATGGCGCAATGCAGATTCGGAGTTTGCTGTGGGAGGATGGACTCGCATAGGAGGACGACGCTGTCGGGCGTCATGGTGGCGTCGATGGCAGAGAGACCTGACACGGTACATGCAACAGTACAGCTCTGAAGATGGATTGGTGGCAGGTGGCTGGGGCGGCCTCATACCCGGCAGGCGTCCTGGTTGAGGAGTGCGCCGGACTGGTAGGTGCCCCATACCCGGCAGGCATCCTGATTGGGACCTCAGGTCTTAGATGTTTAGGTTTGGCTGAAATGTCTGTTTGGTATTAGGCCCAGACTATCTACGCCCCTTTATCAATTGGATAGGTGTAACAACAGTTGTTGCTTAGACGGTGATTTTAGTCTTGCTGTTGTATGGCTTTGTAAGGTCTTGTGATAATAATTAATAAAGTGGTCATATGTATCGCCCAGATGCAGAGGCCGAGAGTCATCCTCCTTTTCTAAAAAAATGCATCATTTTTTGATACAATACAAAGCACGCATCACTGCATGCAAACAGTTGATTATAGCATGGCGTATCGCCACGCTATCAAGTCTTTCTCAACAAAGCGGCATGAATAGTGAATTATGTACGAAAAGGGGGCCAAAAGTAGATAATACCGTTCATGAGTGCTACCCTACAACACTACAACATCCCAGTGAACATCTAGAGCATTTGCTTGTTTCCCACAACAGATTCGTGTGACTTATTGTTTCCGAGATTGAGCACCACTTGCAGGCATGACGCTATGCATGAACTCTTCCCCAGATTATGTTATGTTCATATTTATCACTGCAGAGCTCAGACATTGCAGAGTTGGAGTCACTGGCGGCAGCACTAGTGCCATAGATGCCTACGTCCCGACCCTACAACAGCGTATGACGAAGACGGTTGGCTGCTCCTTTCCTCCACCCCGCTGTGATTAAGCCCTTGTTACCCTTTGGTTTGACACTAAAACACTCAGGTGAGCCCCCTTTTTTTCTTTTTTCTAGCACAATGAATGAAGTGCCTAGAGTATATATCATGATAGGCATCAACATCATCGTCATCAGATTCTCCATCGGAAAATGGCTGCGCCAGAGATGCCTCCAACGGCGGGAACTCAAGCATCAATGATGGCCACAATGGAGGCAGATTTTGCTGGTGGTAGCGTGGACGACGACAATGATGACAATTCAAAAGTCGTGCTACACCTGTAGCACACACATTCATTACCTTCTTCCCCAATAAAACAATGATGATGACTATCTCTCCTCCACCCGGCCACCTTCCGCTCAATGCAACTCGAATTGTATCCCATTGCGCGAGCGACAACAACCTCCTCTACAGCCACAACATAGCAGGCGAAGAACTTGAGAAGCCAGACTTGGAAGCAGCTGAGCTCATCTGTGTCGAATTCCAGAACCACTCTCCTGAAGGAACTCAATGAGCAATCAAATCCGCATCGACAATTCAATTTGGGAAGGAAGTCTAAACCCTCACAGCAATTTTCATCTTTGCCGGAATTAATGGAACTACACGGCCTGAAATCAGATAGAACGGCGGTCTGAATAACCGGGTCTGGAACTGTTTCATGGAGATAGTGGAGCCAGCTGAACTTTAGTCGGAGCTCGCGGATCGTGGGGCAATAGCGCAGCAGGTTCACAATGGCGGTAGCTTCAACTGCGTGGTTGGCAGGGTAACCACATGTTAGTTCTTCAATCTCAAGCCGCTCCAGGTTGGGAAATAACATTGGTGAGTCGTCATTGTTGTCGGCAGCAATGTCAGTGATGGAGTAGACGGTGAGTTTGAGAAACCTTATGTGCGACACGACAACCAACACCGAACGGTGGAGCTGCGACACGCCATGGGAGTGCGTGGCGAGGTGGACTCGTTCTAGATGTGGCGTAGGCGACTTGAAGGAAAAGGCAGTGGCGGAACACATGGACTGGGTGTACCGGAGGTGGTATAGTTGTGGAGCGTCAAGCTCCATGATGCACTCGGCAATTCCGCGGGTGTTCTTCCCATCGAACACGTGGAGGTTGGCCATGGCGAGCACCGCGACCACCGGGCAGCGGAGGCGGAAAGGGATCTGCGGTAACATGGCTCTATCTGTGATGCTAATAAGGGACTCCATGCGGAGGTCGGCCAGTCTGGGTGCAGCGTCGAGGATGTTCCGAAGCATGTTGATGTCGATGCCACAACGCCAAGGTTTGTGTCGTACACGAGTAAAGCCACAGGTGGTTAATGGAAATCATCGTGTCTAGGAGTAGTTCGCCCCCTCCAATGGATGCGCTCAAGGCTTGCAAGCCCAAATGGTCAGCAGACTACGGCCAATTTAGGTAGTATATACAGCCCATTACTCATTCAAAAAAAAAAAAGCTATAGCCCATTACTAGTTGGGCAGCCTAATATATTGGAGATTAACACGGCCAGTTTAGTGGAAACAGACTACGAAATCGTCTAGTAACTGTCTCGGCGCCGCCGCCGCATGACTCGCTGCGTGCGTGCGTCTAGGGATAGTTGGGCGAAGTGTTGCCGGCGGCGGCACTGCACAACTACTCCGGATCAGCGGCGACGGGCGAAGCTGCCATGTGGCGCCCGGCGACCACGACTACTGACGCGCAAGAAAATCCTACGGTCAGTCTACCCATTGATTTATACTATGTTACGGATCCAAAAATCTGGATTAGGATGCAACAGCCAACAGGTACTTGATTTAGATGAATTAGTTAGATCTGTACTGCAAATTAGGGATGATGCATTGATTATATCATTTACATTTAATTTTTTTGTCAACTGTGTGTTTGTACCTGTGTAGTTATGAAGAGGAAAATATATTCATTTGAACCAATTATACGCTCATTTGCTCTTGTTGGCAGTCAAGAAGCCAAATTTAAACTAGTACAATATATATATATATATATATATATATATATATATATATATATATATATATACAAGGTTGTCAGAATCGCGATTTTGAATCGGATCGGAGCTCTGATGGTAGAATCGTAAATCGTAGAATCTTCACTACCAGGATCGTAGAAACGTAGATTTTATGAACTAAAATCGTAGAATCAAATGGGTAAGTTTGGATCGTAAAGTCGTAGAATCGTATAACAGAATCGCGATTCTAACAACCTTGTATATATATATCTTTCCCTAATAATAAACCAGCGATCGCTTCTGGTCGTCCGTCGCATATATTTACAGAAAACCCCCTACAGTTCCTTGAAATCAACCCGCACTACAGGTTTTAGTCAGTCAGGAAAAACGTTTCGAATTTACAAACAAGACCCTGTATTTCATCTATTCAACCCGCGATCTGCAGAACGACCGGAGCTTGCAGTGAATGGATCCGTGCGCGGCACGGGGTGGGGAGGATTCAGAAGCGGACGGTAAGGATGGAGGTCACTGGTGATGACAATTAAGGCCGAAGCGCGACTTCCCGCATGAATTCATGGCATCTGGGCTCCTGCCAGAAAGGAGACGGGGAGATGGGGGAAGGAGAAAACGGGAGAAAGGAGGGGAAACGAGGCGGCGGCTTACTGCAGCAGACAGCAGCAGGAGCAGGAGGTGCGGCAGCACGGTGTAGGGTGCACCCAAGGTGGTGCTGTCCACAGGCGTCATCGGAATGGAGGCGAGCGACTCGGACATGATGGCGCGATGAAACATGGGAGGAGGAGCACAAAGGTGAGGTGAGGAATAGCGAGGCCGAGAGCGGTGTAGCCTCGCCGGGGTCGTGTTGTACTGGCGGGTGCCGCGGATCGGGTGCGCGCATGGGGTGCCTCCCTGACGGCGCGAGGTGGGTGAGAGCGAGGGGATCTATCCATTTTTTTGAGGTAGGGGATCGACCTACTGCCTGGGCTGGGCCTTAGGCCAAATGGCCAGCCGGTTTAGTTGCTCTCTCTCTCTCTCTCCCTCTCTCTCTCCTAATTCTCCTATCTACTCCCTCCGTCCGCAAATACTTGTCATTAAAATGGACAAAAAGGAATGTATCTAGAACTAAAATACATTTAGATACACCCCCTTTTATTCATTTTGATGACAAGTATTTCCGGACGGATGGAGTATTTTTCTAGATTACTCAAAAAATCCTATCTTTTTTCTATTTATTAAATATAAATAGAGAAATATTATAAAAGAGAGATGGTTAGGAATTATCTTTTGGGAAGGTACTATTTTCCTGGACTCGAAAAAATGTGCTTGTTCCAAGAAAAATAGAATGGGCAATGCAAGGTTTAAATTCAAACTCATTTGAATTTTGTAGAGGCTGGTAAAGTGATAAAAGAATTATTGGTAAAGTTTGGGGACCAGAATTGAAGTACAAAAAGGCATGGTATTTTTCTAAAGGCTCAAAAAGGAATTTGGCCTTCATACTCTCAGTTTGAAGCTTCAGATCATCCTGTTGAGCCAAAAAAGATTATAAATTGCACATTCATTTAGGTAAACATGTTAGCTTGCATGTAGTGATATTTTGCTTTGGCAGTGTCCATCGTATGATGCTGAGGCCTAGAGATGAACTCTTCCATCATCTTAAAAACAATTGTACCCAATAGAATGAAATATTTTTGACCGGGGGTGAAACGGCTACCTGGTCATGAGAATGCCTCAGGTCTGTTGCAGTTTTCTGAAACTGTTGCCTATAGATCAGAGATATCTCGGAAGCTATCTCCTTGGAAGCTCCTGTAAACTGAATCCCCACTACTGCTGCTACTTAGCTGCGCTACTGATGCGATTGAGTGTGAATTTGTCTTCAGGGTTGTATCAACATGGCAAGAGATATCGTTGTCAGCACTGCCTGAAGGGCTAGCACCCAGAGATGACTGGTTGGCTAACCTGTTTATATTTGTGAGTGTGTGATCACGCTGCCATGACAGAGATGACTGGAGGAATAATACAACTGTTGTTCCATTTGCTCCCAGCCCCAGGTCACGTAGTAGCCTGTGAGGTCAAGGACACGAAGAGACGTAGCGGCAGCGTCTCCAAATATACTTTGAAGTCGCACCACGGAGTCGACGGCGGAGGCGCGGCGTACGTGTACATGTATTGCGGGCAGCCACCGTCCTGGCACTCGATGCGGAGCTGCTCCACGCCGACGACTACAGTCGAGGTCAGGGCGACGTTGGGGATATCCTCGTCGCCAATGAGGATGGTCATCTTCTTGATGACACGGCCGCACGAACGGCCCAAGTGGAGCTCATTGTGGGCGCTAGCGCAGGAGACGTAGTCGAGGTTGAGGGCGGCGGTGTGGCGCCAGAGTGGGCGGCGCCATCTGCGGGAGAGGGCAGTGGTGCGGGCGGCTTCACGGTAAGGAGCGAAGGAGAGGATGTGGAATTGTGGATTAGCAGGTCGTCAGGGAGATCGGAGAGCCGGTCCCGCGAAGCGGTGGCGGCCATGGATGCGACGATCGGATCGACCTTGCACGCACGGATGGTACGGTTTTCTGAGTGTCTGATTCACCACACACACTGGCGGAGGACATCGAGGTGGTTTTTGCAGGCGGCGTGCTGGGAGGCGGACGTTGGACGGGGGGATGGGGTGGTAGGCCAGGTAGGAGATAGGATGTAGATCTGCAAAGGCCATTTTTCGTGCAGGTGGGCGAGGTTGACATGCAGGGCAAGAGGGGGGAGTGGTTTTTTATGGCGATAGCATGTCGGGGGGGGGGGGGGGGGGGGGTAGTTTGCACCAACATATTTTTTAACATCAGACAATTTTTGGGAGGGCTTGAGATGGAAGTTTCCCGCGCAGAGGGGCATGAGTTGCCACATACACGTTTTTTGTAACTTGAGGAACCACTAGGCAAAGGACACGATTAGAGCGCCTCTGAAAAGTGCCAAAACTTGCCCAACATATGAGATAGAAGTTGCTACATATGCTTGGTGCGAGTTTCCCAATTATTTTTTAACTTGCCTAACCATTGCCTTATAGTTGCCTCAAAATGATGCAAACTTGCCATCTCTTTTCATTATATACTCAGATGATAGACGGTTGCTACAGGGGTTTCACATGATCCTCATCTTGGAAGTCGATACATGCCTAAAAACCTCAGAACTTGCCTACAATTTTTCCAATGATGACAGTAAAACTAGTGTGCACTACAAAAACCATAGAAAGGAAAACAATGATGTAAAAACCATACAATAATTCGAATGTGTTGAACAAGCATAGGAATAAAAAAGGAACAAGCATTAATAGTTGCTAGATGTGAGCGGGTCTAGTTCCTGTTTTGCAAAACGAGTTTTTTGCCGGATCTCTGTCCTATCATGGAGTATGGACTTTTCTGTGTTTTGTCCATTTTTTCAACTTGCCTAACCATTGCTTTGAAGTTGCCTCAAAATGGTGCAAAACTTGCCATCTTTTTGTTTCATTTATATATTCAATGATAAATTATTTGCTACAAGGCAACTCCACACATCTAGACCAGGCAATTGATACACACAGATCAAGCAACTTAATACAATTGAAGTAAAATACCAGTTTTTCCCACTATACTGATAGTTCAGAAAACATATGCACATCAAGGTTAGGCAATTCCACATAGATAGGCCAGGCAATTGGTACTCACAAATCAAGCAACTTGAAGAAATTGAAGTCAATCAAATATAGAAAAGTCGAGTAAGTGACTTAGGCACACATTTTAGGGGGGGGGGGGGTACGAAGGGGGATTAGGGCGGCAGATAATCTATGCATGTGGAACAGAAAACTCACAATTTTTTGTCTAAACAACAGGCAAGTCACGATAAAACTCTAGCAAGTCCCCCACAGTTTTCTAGCAAGTCGCATACAAGACCACCATAGCTTTGTTTGCTACACAAACCATGGCGAACAACTTTGTATTTTTGTTTCATTTTTTGTAGAACCCACCTAAAAAATCTCAAGCTATCCAAGGAATAACCAAGTGAGAAACCTCCACCACTACTCTCCAGGTAATCTTAATACCGTTCCCCTGTAGATTAGTTGCTTACTATCTAGAGAGAAATCAATTGTGTGTGATTACTGATTGCACTAAACTTGCTTAAGAAACCTCAACACTACCCTACAGTTTCTTTTCAGTGATGAACATAAAACTGAATTAAAGAGTGCACTACTCCTTCCATAACATAATATAAGAGAATTTAGATAACTACTTTAGTGATCTAAACACTCTTATATTTCTTTACAGAGGGAGTATGTCATTAATTGGTAGGAAATCATTTGCTCACTGCCAGCATGCACGAGCACACATAAGTTGCTTAATGGCAGAACTGGAGTTGCATAAAACTGCCCACCTAGATTTCTTTACGGAGGGAGTACCAATCAAGTTTCTCTTTGTCATCCATATATAAAGTTGCTTTTCCGGAACTTCATCTTTTTAATTTCTTTGTCTGCACCACAAAGTTTTGTTTACATAGTTGCAATATGTTGCCTAAAACATACCCATCAACATGAGTAGTTAGCCATATAACACATCCAATTTAAAAATGACCAAATTTGCTTACACCGGTGCAGTAAGTTGCCTAAAAGAAACCCGAAAAGTTACTTCCGCATCCCATATATAAGTTCCTTTTAGTTAAACAAACTACTTTCGCCTACAGTTTCCCATTTTTAGAGCCCAACATGTCAGTACATGACAACAGATCTAACCAATTTTTTGATTTTAAATCATAGCGCTGATTTTTCCTTGAACAAACCAACTACTTTGGCCCACTGTTTTCTTTTATAGAGCCGAGCAGGTCCGTACATGTCAACAAAATCTACATAATTTTGGCTTAATGGTAGCAATGGATTTGCTAACAACCTCATTATTTTCCTATAGTTTTTTAGGGGGATACATGATATGCTGACATCAACCCAATTTCTTGCTTAAAAGTACCCAAGTAGTCGCTCACAATATTTTTATTTCTTCACATAAAGTTCTCTAGCACCCATGAGCACACAGGGAGTTGCTCATTGGTAACACTTGTTTTGCCTAAATAACTCTTATAAGTTGCTGCTTTTTAATTTCTAACACACTTCTTGTTTTAAAACAAATCTAAGGAAAAACAAGAGTGGTCAGGTTAGTACATGACAATCAATCTACAATTTTTTGCTTAATGATATCACTGAATTTTCTTAAACAACTTCACAACCTTCCTACAGTTTTTTTCGGGGGACACATCATTTGATCACTTCAGCCCACTTGTTTTTTTTGGGCTTAAAAGTGCTCAAGTAGTTGCACACACCTTTTTTCACATTAAGTCTTAACACCCTGGAGACCATATGACTTGCTCGCTGATAACACGGTTTTTGCTTAAACAAACCCTACAAGTTGCTGCTTTTCTATTCTAACACACTTCTGGTTTCAAAGCAAATCTAAGGAAAACAAGAGGGGTTTCTCTAGATGTACAACAAAACCAGTAGTTGGCAAGATAGATTATTCCTGCCTACAAAAAGCACTATAGTTGCTTACCTTTCCCCCCTCTCCCTGTGTTTTTCTTGCAACAGGGCCCAGTACAAAACATTGCAGGAGATTAGAACCACGATGAACAAAGGCGAGAAGAAATCACACTTTTCTCTCTTGATCTCATTTTTGGCTGGAGGTTTGTAGATCAATTTCTTCTGTTTTCCATTGCAGGTCCTTCCGATGGGTGGAAGAAGAAAGAAGAGGGAGAAGAAGGGTGTGGCGACAGGTGGAAGAGAAGAAGAAAGAAGAAGGAAGGGGGTCAATGGGCGCAGTGGCAGTTGAGAGTTGGGTGAGAAGGGCGCTGGCGACAGGTGGAAGAGAAGCACGTGAGGAGAGAAACTGGGTGGACGGGGGACATGGGAGAACGTCGGCCCTTTACTTTCTAAATATGTACTGAGGGGGGACCAGAACTTACCTAATACAGGAGGCTGCCAGGGTGCGCTAGCGGGCACACGTTTGCCCGCTAGACGCGTCCGACCGCTTGAGCCGCAGCATGTGTGTGCGATGCGAGTAGCTAGCTTGGGCGGGCCGGACGTGGTCACCACGGCCCGGTAGTCTCGCAGGTGGACTAGGAGGCACGATCAGCACTCGTGGGATGGCGCGAGCATGGCGGGTCGTGGCACATAGATAGGATCTCCACGTGCTTCTCCTTCTTTGTAACAAATAAATAGCAAGAAGGAAAACGGGAAAAGTCGCAAGGTTGCACGCGATGCAAAACCACTGTCTCCTCTGTGATCGTGAGTTTGACTGCCTAGATTCCTAACAATGAGCAATATCCATTGTGCACAATGGAATGCATAATATTTCTCGGATATAAATTGGCAGACAAAACTCCTGTAGCCGGACAACATCCCACGTGGGTGAGGCATGATCAATCAAATCAGACACAAAAACAGTCGGGTCATTTCTGTGGTTTCCGTACGGCTGCACCATCTCTTCTCTAGGTAAGCAACTATCGTCCCATATTTTTGTGTCCTCACCGCTTCCAATCCGGCGTATTAATCCTCTTCTGGGGTTGGATGCGTGATCTCTTATGATCATCTCTTTCTCAAGTGGGCTGATTCGTTAGCCCAACGTGCACTCTTCGGCTTCCTCGCAAGTTTACTTTTTTCTAAAGTTGGGTATACTGGTTTTTTGCCATGATAGTATGTGTCTCATTTACATCACAAAGATCATAGTACACGTCTCAGACCGAAATGCAGTTGCTAAGCCAACCATTGGAGTGGAGATCGTCTACCATGCGGCACGATTGCAGGTCCGACACGTTGTCATTCTCATGGTAGGCAGCCGCGGCGATCTGGTCCGACAGGAGTGCGCCCGCCATGATCTTGGCCTTACCGGCCTCCACATCATCGAGCTCAGATACTTGTCAAAGCATTCCTCATGGTGCTTCTTGAAGAGAAACTTGTAGCGCCGCATGGCCAGATTCACAGGTCACCGCATCGGACCATTAATATTGTTTCATCAACATTCCCTCAAAATATTATTGATTGCATGTTGTTAAGGTTACATGCTAAACCTCTTTATTTTATTGATTGCATGTTATTAGGTTACTCGTTTCTTGCGGGTCAACCTGTGGTTGAATAGTTAGGTGGACAGTGGCATCCTAAGCCCACCATGGATCAAGTCCTTATGCTCGCATTTATCTTGTATTTATTTCAGGACTTCCGGTGATGCGTATTAAGTGGGAGAAGACGTTCTGGTCGACTGCGAGGCGCCTACCGTGACTTCATAAAATTTCAAGATGATATGCTGGCTCAGTCTCTTCAATGTGCTAATATGGATAGGGTGTGCGTGTGTACGTTCATAGGGGTAAGCGTATGCTCGTATATATGAGTGTTTGCGTATGTACCGTGTTAAATACAGTTTACAAGTTTCTTATTTTATTTAGCCAGGTAAGGAGTTACAAAATATTAAGTCCTTTTCTTAGGATAATAACTCCCTGCACACATGCGTTTTTTTTTTGGAAACAAAAGCTGCCGTTTGGAAGAGATAGAGAGACAGTGGGAGCCCGGCCCACAGAGGCAGACTCCTATGATTCCGAATCTCCGGGATAAGAATAAAAGCAGCTGGGTTCCGAGGGAAGCTAGCCTAGGGCTTGGTTCGTGTGTTGATCGATGGAGACCAAGGCCGCCGCGCTAGGGACGGAGTCCACCGGGATCACGACCACCGCCGATAAGAAAGGGTGTCGCTCCAGCGGCAGTGGTGGTGGCAGGCGCCGACTTCCCGACGACCTCGTGATGCAACTCCTTGTCCTCGAGCAAATTTTTGGCAGCGAGGATTACCAGCAGTTTCATGCCCGCCTCCATCACGAATGGTGCGCCAGGGGATACGTCGAGCTGGTCGACAAGTGCTCCGCTAGTAACGACCATGGCGACGGCCAGGATGAATATGCGGCTTGGTACCATGGTCCATGGAGTTTTTTCTTCTGCTCAAGAGAGAGATTCCTCAACCAATTTATGGCTATTCTTCCTGGGAGTTAGGTGTACATTGCCTGGTATGAACTCTTGTATGCAGGGGACAGCAGTGCTTGGTCGCATTTTGTTTCTTCATGTTCATCTATTACTTAGACGTGTTAATTAATTTGTCATGTGATGTGTTCGTCACATTTAGTTTGCATAGCAGTACCTAGTAGTATAGTTCAATTTGGTCCCTCAAATCATTGTTCGTATCAACGTCACCTCCATCCGAGTTTGACTAAACTACATCACGGCCACTCCACAACTTTTTCGTTTCCTCTTTGTCCCTGCAGAGTGCAGACTGTATGCAAATAAACGAGAGGTGCGATGGTCCGAAGGGACCACGATGGCCAGCAGCACAGGGCGGAGACAGGGAGGGGCGAGCAGGGGCTAGACCCCTGCCAATCGCTCGCCCCCCTCAACAAACTTTAGCAGGCACACCATATGTACACGCTAATGGCCGGCTGGCCGCAACTAATTACTCATTAGTCCATGTCACTGTTTTGGTAACCGAACGAAATTTCGCGATCTCGCCCGGTTACCGCGTTTATGCCCCCCCCCCCCCCTCTCAAGAAACACTCATACCGAGCAAAAAATCTCGAATTTTTTGAATATTTTGAATTCAAACGCTCAGAGTGTAGTTAAATACATGCCATCTCTTCTATATTAACATAAGTGGTTGCGGCCTAGTGGCAACGCCTGCCTTTCCTCAACAGTGCTTCACGTGTTCAAATCTTGACTCACACTTTTTAATTTCTTTTTGATATGCAAAAGTAAAAAAAAACTAGAACTCGCGACCTTTTAGGCAGGGGCAGTTCGGCTTGAACCACTACGCCAAGACCAGTTACGTGATAACTTTTGAAGTTAAACCCTTATCTATATCGACTTCAAAAATTTGAAATCAAAATTTAATTTTAAATTTCGTCTGAATGTTTTCCGGTATTTCGCGGTTACCATGGTAACTGCGAATTCCGGTGCCCCTCGAGAAAAAATGTACACTTGGGATTCAAAACCTTGGTCCATGTGTTAAGGATGATGGTAAATCCCAAAGCCCAGCAGGCAATAGCCCATTTATGGTACGTGACCTGCGTATGTGCATGTCTGCACTTCCGCTATGATTTTGCCGCTGCCGCCGGCCGGATATAGTAGAAACTTCCGTTCAGATTTGATTGTTGCCATCACCCTAGGGCACAGCAGCTGCTGCTGCAAGCGGCCTAGCGCTTGAGCACTTGGTGGAGTGTCGCAGCATCCGTCTTCACAACCGTACGTTTGTCGTGCGCTGTCATCCACAACGCATTGGTCCAGTCTTTGAACCTGGCGGCGTAGCTCAGGCGAGTCATCTCTAGACTTAAGGTATATCATTAACAACTTTTAAAGATTGTTGGTTAGTTTTTTTGTTAGATCTATTTTGAATTCCATACTAGTTAGATTGATGCAGATCAGTACACTGATGTACAATTACACAAGGCAAAATCCAAATGATTGGTTTGGAACTCTAGGATATGTTGTTTTAAACTTTGTTATTTTTCAAGATGAAGATGAACAATAAAGCATCTCCTTATTTTTTTGATGAAATTCTGAGGAGATGGAACTAGCTCGGTCCTCATTTAACTAGATATACAAACTCCCCACTAAAATATTGTGTGGCCGGAGGTAGAAATTTAACGGTAAGCTCAAAGTGAAAAACACATCCTATGACAATACTTTTGTAGTTGCTAGTTTTCCTGACCACCCCCCCCCCCCCCCCCCCTATGTTCAAATTCTGGCTCCGCCAGCACGGGATGATGCATTGTAGAGGACGGTGGCGATGGACGTTTGCCTGCTGTAGCTTCTAGGAAGGTGGGAAAAGGCCATGGTCCACATGGAACAAAGAATAGTGATATACAGATGAGGATAGCTCGCTGGGTTTATGTAGCAGTAAAGCTCATCTATCATGCAGGTTCCTAAAGCGCACTTCCCTTTGAACTTCGCGCCCGAGAAACCAGGTCTGAACTTCTCTGCATAGGCCGGCGAAACGAAGCTAGGTGAGCAAGCATAGGCCGGCGCCCACCATTACAGCCGGATGACAACCCGTTACGACCATTGTAGAGGAAGTGCTCGGCAATAGCTATGGCAAAACTACAGGGAGATATATTGTTCGGATAGGGGATCGACGGTGTCTATGCTGATCGCTGAGCATTCCTTATTTTTCCGATCCTGGTTTCTTCGCTAGTTGTGCAACAGACACACACTAATACAGAGCATGTAACATTAGGTCCACATCCTGCAGAGTCTTACTGACATGGCAGAGCAAACAAGAGCATGATATCCACTTCAAGCTAATTTTCCTCTGATATGGCCCGATGAATCTGCCATCACACATGTTTCATTTCCTGGCACATCGTTTTGTTTATCAAGCATATGTGATGCTTGCATCGCACATAGTTAAAACGCCAGCACAGATCGGACGTGACCTCTCACTGAAGCTAGCATAGACGCTGCACATTGGCTAAGAGTGCCGTCTGCGCAGTATTCTGTTGTACATGCCTTATCTCCGCATGCAAACGACGTCCGTCCATCCACCTGTTGACGTTAAACAAATGCGGCACCCAAGAAAGAAACTCTGGCGCCCGCATGCAACCACCACCAGTCCGTTGCGGTTGGCCTGACTGGCGCCCGCCCTTTATACATGGCCATGCCAGCAAAATACACACCACACCAGTACTCATGATGTCCTTCGTGCACCACACCCACCGTGGTTTTGGGCTCCAAAGCACTATTGAGCCTCTCCACTGAATAGAAGCAGGAGTTTTCAGACATCGTAGTCGGTTTGCTGGCCCACCGAGCCAGCCAAATATAGGTTGGCTTGCCAGCTAGCTCTCTGTAGGGCGGCGAGGCCGGTGAGACCACGGACCAGGCGGTCAATAACGAGCCGATGTCACAACCCTCAACGTTCCATGCCGACATCACCATGGAGAAGGCTTGGGATTACTTCACAGACATGATGGCGGAAGAGTAGGAGACGTTGTTCCAGCAATTGCAGCACGACCAAATGCACAACCACCGACTCATCGATGAGTACGGCCACAAGGAGGAACAAACTGTCGATCACCAGCCGGACGACAACCTGTTACGACCATGGTGGAGGCATCTCCGGGCTTCCTAGATGAGAAACGGATGGTACTCCTGTCCTATCCCAGCGCACGCGAGATAAGCCGCAAGCGATGGTGGCAGCGATGATGGTGGAGGAAGAGGTGGTGCATGAGACATAGGATGATGCTAGCTCCATATCCGCCGCAACACCTTATCTATTCGTGCTTGGCCGCCACGAGGATGAGGCCGACATGTCCACTTCCGCCACTATCAATAGGAAAGAAGATAAGAACATTGTAGGCTGGCACCGTTTTGGCCCTAGAAGGCCACCGCCGATGTCTTGCTATGCTACAGTTGGTGAGCTTGCCAGGAACTTAGCAGAAGAAAACACTTTTCCCCTCCCGCTAACGCTTCACTTCTTGGGGCCCACGACGCCCTCCTGGTGAGGTTGCTGTCGGAGATGGGCGCTGCCGTTGCTGGCGATCATTTAGACTAGGGCAAAATATCCTACTTTATAATTTAGGTGAAAATTTCAGAAATGTAAAGATTTTCGTCCGTTTAGATGAAAATCAGCATGAAAATTGCCCGGTTTGTTCAAATCCGGTTTCAAATGTATGCATACATGGTTAGACGGATGGCTCCTATATCACGGTCTGCGGACGAGTTTATACATGTCCGCCGACAAGTACCATGTCCGTTTTAGGGGTCCACATTGAAGAAGCCCTAACCACACTTTTTTTCAGGGATTTTTGTGAAGTGGAACCAATGTTTTGAGCCAAAAAATTAATAAAGAGCTCGATAGAGCCCTGCCTCCAAAGCACGTTACAAGAAAAAAAGTAAGGGCCATTCATCAATTTTGTAGGCGGTGGTGAGCCAGGCCAAGTACAATGGATTTGACGATACAAACGACTAGCGATGCTTTGATGGCAGGACACCGGGGTGCTTTGCCTCACTATTATGCACCAATGGATTCGACCATAGGAACGACTCAGGAGGCTTCATCTGTAGCTTGATCAACTCTTTCATGCTATCAATATAGGAAAACACCTGGCATGTTTGTTTTGCTCCAACATCTCAGAGCAATAATTTTGTATGTACAAATAATCAAAATGTTGAGGAATACTAGCTTTGAGAAAAGGACTACATGCTTCTATCTAAAGCATAGCTAACTGACATAGTGCAATTTGTTACCAGAAGAAGGATGAAAGGTACTTAATTTGCAACGGATTATAAATAGACCAGCAGCATACATGACTCTATATCATCCAATAGACATGTATGTAGATGTAGTCATGCGTATATTACCGCACACATGCATGCAATTCGTTCGTGCTAGCTAGATATCCTTTATTCTCTCATCCATCGGGCAGCAGGCCATGCATTCGCTTCCCATAAAAATACTACATGTATGCACAACTTCCCGTGCTTCGCCAGGGAAGGGTTGCAGGACCCACCCCGCATCAAAGGCTGTCCGCATCTCGCACGATTGCATCTCTACGGGCAGGGGTTGCAACACACATCGGCGTCTATTGGAAGAAGGTGTTTTCGTGATTCCTGAGGACACGAGGAAAGTATTGGAAGAGGTCTGACTACTTTTTTTTTAGGAAAGTATTAGCTTTATAACTTAACTGTGCTGGCCAACATCAGCCAAAGCACAAGCAGCCACAGCGGCTGGTACATCGGACTCTCACTGCACACAAAGGTTCAATTCACACAGGCGCACCAGACTAGCTAGTTTGTGGACTACGGAGTTTGCCAAACGGCGACCCACAAGTATTACATGATTAGAGAACCACATTTATAGCTGGTACTTCGTATCCTCGATTACTGCAGCATAAGCCGAAGAGTGGAACTTACTTGCTACATTGGCAGTTCATCCACACCGAAGAACTTGCTACATGTCTGGTTACCATACTGCGTGGCTCAGATTTTTTGTCAGTTTTGGTCGTGTGGTCTTGACAAATCACATCTAATCCTCTATTCTCCTGTCGACCCCGTTGCGTGGTAGGCAATATTTCTCAGTTCTCTTTTTTTTTTCTTGAATGCTCAGAGCCTCAGAGTGTGACTTTTCCATGCGGCCGTTGGTGGACAAAAAATATTTTTCCTGGGAAAAGAATAATAAAGAAAGTTCAAACTCTATGTCTTTCAGAGAGTACAGACATAATTGGAGTCGTGCGCACTTTAGCCGTGTCTCTGAGTCCGTCAGGATAGAATTGACACAGCTGCCGACACGAGACTTCTCCTGCAGGCCCTATGTCGTTTGGAGGGAACTAGAACACTGGAATTACCATAACATATTGACCGAATGGTTCCGCCCAGATCCCCACTGCTGCAAACATCAGTGCAGGCCATTAGAAGGATCAAATTTGTTTCCAGAGCCAGTTATTGAACTGTTTTTACAGTGGAACATGTTAGTATGTGGTCAGAATGGACTCCTGAAAGAAAGACACATTCTGAAGCTGGGGGCACTCTTCACACCTCACGCCTCTCCAGAAGATCTAAATCTCACTAAGGGCTCTACTTCAACTACTAGAGTGGTGAAGGTGACCAATGGGCAGGCTGCACAACATTTTTTTAGAAAAGAAGGATGACCCCCGGCCTCTGCATCTGGTAGATGCATGCGGCCACTTTATTGATTATTCTCAGGGCCCTTACAAAGTATCACAACAATACGCCTGAATCCGCCATCTTAGCATCATATGCCCCTACACCTATCCATATGATGAAGGGGCGCTAGCTGGGCCAAATACCCAGTCCACTCACCTAAGTCTATCATCAAAAGCCAGAAGCCCCAGCCGAGCCACATACCGGGTCTGGGGCAGAACTGGTCTGACGCACTCACATGTGTCGTCGCCGCCATCTTCCACTGGTCCGTCTTCAGAGCAGATATTGAGGCTTCTATCTTGTTAGGCCTCTCTGCCATCGACGCCACCATGACGCCAGACAGCAACCCCCTCCTGCGCGAGTCCAGCACCGCGCGTCGGGCGCCGAGTCTCCACCGCACCACGCCGCCGAGATCCGCCGTCATCAATGTGCAGGATGAAGCACCGCTCCACCAAAAAACCGCTCACTGGTCCCTCGAACCCGTGTACGCCTCCAAGAATGACGCCCCCAAGAAGAAAACGACACCAACGGGCCGCCGTCATCTGATCTACTGATCTAGGGTTTTCCCCGGAGGTAGCGGATAGAGGTCTGGAGCTTCTCCACGGCGATGCCTTCAAGAAGGTAATCACACAAAAGAGTGCCGCCAACGCCGGTCTTGGCATCAAGCCGAGAACTAGGTTTTCACGCGGATCCGGTGAAGGAACCTCCATCAAGCATCGTGTGCACCGGTCGCCGCCGCGTCGCCACCACCACACCGGGCCCCAACGCAACCGCCAGCACGACCACCGTGCCTAGTAGCCATGGAGGCCCGGCGTCACCACGCCCGCCGGCAGCCACGCCCGGGTCTCGACTGGCCAGATCCAGATCCGGAGAAAGGGATCGGGACGGAACGGAGAGCTCCGGTCGCCGCAGCCGCAGGTAACACCACGGGACGGAGCTCCATCACCCCCGCAGCCACCACGCCATGCCGCCGCCGCGCCCTCGCAGCACCACGCCGCCAAGCGCCGCCGCCGACAGAGCACCGCGCCAAGGTCAGAGGGCGGGGAGCCACGCCGAGGAGAGACCGCGCCGCCGCCGGCCGTGCCCGGGCTTTGCCCGGCAGTAGCCCTTGGCGGCGGCGAGGGGGAAGGGAGGAAAGGAGGTCGGCCGGTGGCTGGGATCTGGATCCCCCCGTGTCGCCTCGAGGAGGGACGCGGGGTCCTAAAACATAGGCATGCTCAGGCCGCCCAACATAGCGACGAGCACACATGCGTCAGTTGGCAAAAGATGGACCAAATGCTGCTGCCCAAGGCAATAGAGTACCTATGCGGCAACGATGAGGCGACGACCTACCAGCTGTTTTGGGAGTCTAATCACGGAACGCTGCAACTCTCCATCGAGAAGATCGGCACACAGGTGCCAAGCAAGGCACGCGGCAGAACGATGAACCACGCAGGGGGTAAAAGGAGAAGTGCAGTTATGCAGCACAAGGCTCCGCGGCTAGTAGGGCGATGTAAGGAGAGATCGCCGCGGACCTCCTCAAGTCATGGTCTGCTTTTGCACCTGATAAGATGCAGGGATCAATCACGGCATGGATCGAGAGAGTGGATACTACACAGTCTATTTAATTCAGGGGGGATGTGATGGGCTGAGCTGCTGTACAAGTTAGCATGCTGACTATCTGGATTTCTGTTCGTCACTTCTCACTTGTAAGCAGTGGCGGAGCCAGTACCCGGCGACCCGGGGCAGCTGCCCGGGCTCACCGGCGAACTGGCGTATAATCGCAGCTACGAGTCACGCGATTATTAGCTTTTTTTGAGCGAAGAACGTAAGTATGAGCTGGATTAAACACGGTTTGCCCGGGCAAATAATTGATGGGTCTTTGCCTGATGCTTCTAGGCCCAAGTACGCAAGTCCTACACGGCTGTTCCTAAGCGGCTAAGCCCATGTTTGCACGCCTGTGTACGTACGTACATAGGGCAAGTTGTCTAAAAAAATAATACGTACATATATAGGGCAAATCACGAGCCAAACCACGTCGCCTCATCTCGTGCTCCTCCCTCCTCTCCCGGTGGATCGCGACGGTTCGAGTCGCAGATGGCAGAATAGACCGGTGATTCGCCGGGCACGGGCGCAATTCCTCTCAGATTGGGGATTCTATTAATACCGGTTTTGTAACTAGTGATATAGAAAGAGGATTCTGTCGCTGATCACCGACCAGGTTCGTTGAAGAAAAATCGATCTCTCCTATTACGTATTGTTTCTTCTCGACTCCTATAACCTTACCATTGTTTGTTAGCTTTGTTTTTGTTGGTGTCAACTACATCGTTTAGAGAGCTTTCTCTACAATGAAGATTATAAAGTTTAAATTACGCTGCATCCTGGATGTGTTTAAATATCTTGTTGGCGTAAAGGCTATGTGTAGTTGATATCTTTGTGATATTAATATATTCTCCTTTTCAAAAAAAAAATATGATGCAAGATCAATGATGACCGGTTAAATCACTTGCTGATTTGCTACACTGAACATGAAATATTCAAATCGCTCAATGGTTTCAAGCAATGAGGACTCGAAAAGGGATTTTACATAGGCTATATTAGCTGTCATGTTTCATTCTTTTTTTATTAAAATTTTGCATATTGACAAATACAATATGGGTTGAAACTATTACAACTTAAAGATTCTTTAGTTTATTTCTTATAGTTGCATAATATTTATCCAAATACTACCCGGTTGAGGTTCTTAGCCTTTTTGGGTAGCTTGGAGCCCGCCTCGGCTCCTAATTTTTCCTGGCTCCGCCACTGCTTGTAAGGTTTTGAATCTCGCCCAGTAAAGAAAAGTGAAGTAGTAGATTATCGGTATTGTTCTTGTCAAATAAATTATGTTTAGCCTTCTATTAAGCTTGGCTTCACGGGATATTTGAATCATGTAACATTGCCTTGATGTACTACCATGTCAGGTTATTCGGATCAACACCTTTATCTATATCTATATCTATACCTACTAATAAAAGAAATTGGCATTCTTAGTCCGTTTTGATATATTATGAAAAAACTCCCTTATGTTTCTGACATTAAACTCGTAGTACATATCAAATGTTTTTAAAAATATTCATATCTTCTAAACCGTAACTCCAAATTTAACATGTTATATCTAAAATTTGATTAGAAAAAGATGTAGAATCTAAATATGATGTTATTTTACCTGTTAACAATTTTAAATATACTATTTAGCCTGCAATGTTAATCGTCACACCAATGCTTCCTCGCCTCTGGCCATTAGTAAAATATACTATCTAGGTTGCAATGTTAATTGTTGGGTAACGTAGTAATTTCAAAATTTTCCTACGCACACGCAAGATCATGTGATGCATAGCAACGAGGGGGAGAGTATTGTCTACGTACCCAACGCAGACCGACTGCGGAAGCGATGACACGACGTAGAGGAAGTAGTCGTACGTCTTCACGATCCAACCGATCAAGCACCGAAACTACGGCACCTCCGAGTTCGAGCACACGTTCAGCTCGATGACGATCCCCGGACTCCGATCCAGCAAAGTGTCGGGGAAGAGTTCCGTCAGCACGACGGCGTGGTGACGATCTTGATGAACTACAGCAGCAGGGCTTCGCCTAAACTCCGCTACAGTATTATCGAGGAATATGGTGGCAGGGGGCACCGCACACGGCTAAGGAACAGATCACGTGGATCAACTTGTGTGTTCTAGGGTGCCTCTACCTCAGTATATAAAGGAGCCAAGGGGGGAGGGGGGCGCCGGCCAGGGAGAGAGGCGCAGGAGGAGTCCTACTCCTTCCGGGAGTAGGACTCCCCCCCCCCCCCCCAATCCTATTCCAACTAGGATTCCCAAGGGGGAAAGGCGAAGAAGGGTGGCCGGCCACCTCTCCTAGTCCTAATAGGACTAGGGGAAGGGGGAAGGCGCGCAGCCCTTGTGGGCAGCCCCTTCACCTTTCCACTAAGGCCCATGAAGGCCCATATGGCTCCCGGGGGGTTCCGGTAACCTCCCTGTAATCCGGTAAAATCCCGATTTCACCCGGAACACTTCCGATGTCCAAACATAGGCTTCCAATATATCAATCTTTACGTCTCGACCATTTCGAGACTCCTCGTCATGTCCATGATCACATCCGGGACTCCGAACAACCTTCGGTACATCAAAACTCATAAACTCATAATATAACTGTCATCGAAACCTTAAGCGTGCAGACCCTACGGGTTCGAGAAAAATGTAGACATGACCGAGACACGTCTCCGGTCAATAACCAATAGCGGGACCTGGATGTCCATATTGGCTCCTACATATTCTACGAAGATCTTTATCGGTCAGACCGCATAACAACATACGTTGTTCCCTTTGTCATCGGTATGTTACTTGCCCGAGATTCGATCGTCGGTATCCAATACCTAGTTCAATCTCGTTACCGGCAAGTCTCTTTACTCGTTCCGTAATACATCATCTCACAACTAACATATTAGTTGTAATGAAGGCTTATGTGATGTGTATTACCGAGAGGGCCCAGAGATACCTCTCTGACAATCGGAGTGACAAATCCTAATCTCGAAATACGCCAACTCAACATCTACCTTTGGAGACACCTGTAATGCTCCTTTATAATCACCCAGTTAAGTTGTGACGTTTGGTAGCACCCAAAGTGTTCCTCCGGCAAACGGGAGTTGCATAATCTCATAGTCATAGGAACATGTATAAGTCATGAAGAAAGCAATAGCAACATACTAAACGATCGTGTGCTAAGCTAATGGAATGGGTCATGTCAATCAGATCATTCAACTAATGATGTGACCTCTTTAATCAAATAACAACTTATTGTTCATGGTTAGGAAACATAACCATCTTTGATTAACGAGCTAGTCAAGTAGAGGCATACTAGTGACACTTTGTTTGTCTATGTATTCACACATGTATTATGTTTCCGGTAAATACAATTCTAGCATGAATAATAAACATTTATCATGAAATAAGGAAATAAATAATAACTTTATTATTGCCTCTAGGGCATATTTCCTTCAGTCTCCCACTTGCACTAGAGTCAATAATCTAGATTACACTGTAATGATTCTAACACCCATGGAGCTTTGGTGCTGATCATGTTTTGCTCGTGGAAGAGGCTTAGTCAATGGGTATGCAACATTCAGATCCGTATGTATCTTGCAAATCTCTATGTCTCCCACCTAGACTAGATCCCGGATGGAATTGAAGCGTCTCTTGATGTGTTTGGTCCTTTTGTGAAATCTGGATTCCTTTGCCAAGGCAATTGCACCAGTGTTGTCACAAAAGATTTTCATTGGACCCGATGCACTAGGTATGACACCTAGATCGGATATGAACTGCTTCATCCAGACTCCTTCATTTGCTGCTTCTGAAGCAGCTATGTACTCCGCTTCACATGTAGATCCCGCTACGACGCTTTGTTTAGAACTGCACCAACTGACAGCTTCACCGTTTAATGTAAACACGTATCCGGTTTGCGATTTAGAATCGTCCGGATCAGTGTCAAAGCTTGCATCAACGTAACCTTTTATAGTGAGCTCTTTGTCACCTCCATATACGAGAAACATATCCTTAGTCCTTTTTAGGTATTTCAGGATGTTCTTGACCGCTGTCCAGTGATCCACTCCTGGATTACTTTGGTACCTCCCTGCTAAACTTATAGCAAGGTACACATCAGGTCTGGTACACAGCATTGCATACATGATAGAGCCTATGGCTGATACATAGGGAACATCTTTCATATTCTCTCTATCTTCTGCAGTGGTCGGGCATTGAGTCTTACTCAACTTCACACCTTGTAACACAGGCAAGAATCCTTTCTTTGCTTGATCCATTTTGAACTTCTTCAAAATTTTGTCAAGGTATGTGCTTTGTGAAAGTCCAATTAAGCGTCTTGATCTATCTCTATAGATCTTAATGCCTAATATGTAAGCAGCTTCACCGAGGTCTTTCATTGAAAAACTTTTATTCAAGTATCCCTTTATGCTATCCAGAAATTCTATATCATTTCCAATCAGTAATATGTCATCCACATATAATATCAGAAATGCTACAGAGCTCGCACTCACTTTCTTGTAAATACAGGCTTCTCCGAAAGTCTGTATAAAACCAAATGCTTTGATCATACTATCAAAATGTTTATTCCAACTCTGAGAGGCTTGCACCAGTCCATAAATGGATCGCTGGAGCTTGCACACTTTGTTAGCTCCCTTTGGATCGACAAAACCTTCCGGTTACATCATGTACAACTCTTCTTCCAGAAATCCATTCAGCAAAGCAGTTTTGACATCCATCTGCCAAATTTCATAATCATAAAATGCGGCAATCGCTAACATGATTCGGACAGACTTAAGCATCGCTACGGGTGAGAAAGTCTCATCGTAGTCAACCCCTTGAACTTGTCAAAAACCTTTCGCGACAAGTCGAGCTTTGTAGACAGTAACATTACCATCAGCGTCAGTCTTCTTCTTGAAGATCCATTTATTCTCAATTGCTTGCCGATCATCGGGCAAGTCAACCAAAGTCCATACTTTGTTCTCATACATGGATCCCATCTCAGATTTCATGGCTTCAAGCCACTTTGCGGAATCTGGGCTCACCATCGCTTCTTCATAGTTCGTAGGTTCATCATGATCTAGTAGCATGACTTCCAGAACAGAATTACCGTACCACTCTGGTGCGGATCTTACTCTGGTTGATCTACGAGGTTCAGTAGTATCTTCTTCTGAAGTTTCATGATCATTATCATTAACTTCCTCACTTATTGGTGTAAGTGTCGCAGAAACAGTTTTCTGTGATGTACTACTTTCCAATAAGGGAGCAGGTACAGTTACCTCGTCAAGTTCTATTTTCCTCCCACTCACTTCTTTCGAGAGAAACTCCTTCTCAAGAAAGTTTCCGAATTTAGCAAAAAAAGTCTTGCCTTCGGATCTGTGATAGAAGGTGTATCCAATAGTTTCCTTTGGATATCCTATGAAGACACATTTCTCCGATTTGGGTTCGAGCTTATCAGGTTGAAGCTTTTTCACATAAGCATCGCAGCCCCAAACTTTCAGAAACGACAACTTTGGTTTCTTGCCAAACCACAGTTCATAAGGCGTCGTCTCAACGGATTTTGATGGTGCCCTATTTAACGTGAATGCGGCCGCCTCTAGAGCGTATCCCCAAAATGATAGCGGTAAATCAGTAAGAGACATCATAGATCGCACCATATCTAGTAAAGTACGATTACGACGTTCAGACACACCATTACGCTGTGGTGTTCCGGGTGGCGTGAGTTGCGAAACTATTCCACAGTTTTTCAAATGTACATCAAACTCGTAACTCAAATATTATCCTCCACGATCAGATCGTAGAAACTTTATTTTCTTGTTACGATGATTTTCAACTTCACTCTGAAATTCTTTGAACTTTTCAAATGTTTCAGACTTATGTTTCATTAAGTAGATATATCCATATCTGCTCAAATCATCTGTGAAGGTGAGAAAATAACGATATCCGCCACGAGCCTCAATATTCATCGGACCACATACATCGGTATGTATGATTTCCAACAAATTTGTTGCTCTCTCCATAGTACCGGAGAACGGTGTTTTAGTCATCTTGCCCATGAGGCACGGTTCGCAAGTACCAAGTGATTCATAATCAAGTGGTTCCAAAAGTCCATCAGTATGGAGTTTCTTCATGCGCTTTACACCGATATGACCTAAACGACAGTGCCACAAATAAGTTGCACTTTCATTATCAACTCTGCATCTTTTGGCTTCAACATTATGAATATGTGTATTACTACTATCGAGATTCAATAAAAATAGACCACTCAACAAGGGTGCATGACCATAAAAGATATTACTCATATAAATAGAACAACCATTATTCTCTGATTAAATGAATAACTATCTCGCATTAAACAAGATCCAGATATAATGTTCATGCTCAACGCTGGCACCAAATAACAATTATTTAGGTCTAATATTAATCCCGAAGGTAGATGTAGAGGTAGCGTGCCGACCGCGATCACATCGACTTTGGAACCGTTTCCCACGCGTATCGTCACCTCGTCCTTAGCCAATCTTCGCTTAATCCGTAGCCCCTGTTTCGAGTTGCAAATATTAGCAACAGAACCAGTATCAAATACCCAGGTGCTACTGCGAGCATTAGTAAGGTACACATCAATAACATGTATATCATATATACCTTTGTTCACCTTGCCATCCTTCTTATCCGCCAAATACTTTGGGCAGATCCGCTTCCAGTGACCAGTCTGCTTACAGTAGAAGCACTCAGTTTCAGGCTTAGGTCCAGACTTGGGTTTCTTCTCTTGAGCAGCAACTTGTTTGCCGTTCTTCTTGAAGTTCCCCTTCTTCTTCCCTTTGCCCTTTTTCTTGAAACTAGTGGTTTTGTTTACCATCAACACTTGATGCTCCTTTTTGATTTCTACCTCCGCAGCTTTCAGCATTGCGAAGAGCTCGGGAATAGTCTTGTTCATCCCTTGCATATTATAGTTCATCACGAAGCTCTTGTAGCTTGGTGGCAGTGATTGGAGAATTCTGTCAATGACGCAATCATCTGGAAGATTAACTCCCAATTGAATCAAGTGATTATTATACCCAGACATTTTGAGTATATGCTCACTGACAGAACTGTTCTCCTCCATCTTGCAGCTATAGAACTTATTGGAGACTTAATATCTCTCAATTCGGGCATTTGCTTGAAATATTAACTTCAACTCCTGAAACATCTCATATGCTCCATGACATTCAAAACGTCGTTGAAGTCCCGATTCTAAGCCGTAAAGCATGGCACACTGAACTATCGAGTAGTCATCAGCTTTGCTCTGCCAGACGTTCATAACATCTGGTGTTGCTCCAGCAGCAGGCCTGGCACCCAGCAGTGCTTCCAGGACGTAATTCTTCTGTGCAGCAATGAGGATAATCCTCAAGTTACGGACCCAGTCCGTGTAATTGCTACCATCATCTTTCAACTTTGCTTTCTCAAGGAACGCATTAAAATTCAACGGAACAACAACACGAGCCATCTATCTACAATCAACATAAATAAGCAAGATACTATCAGGTACTAAGTTCATGATAAATTTAGTTCAATTAATCATATTATTTAAGAACTCCCACTTTGATAGACATCCCTCTAATCCTCTAAGTGATCACGTGATCCAAATCAACTAAACCATGTCCGATCATCACGTGAGATGGAGTAGTTTCATCGGTGAACATCATTATGTTGATCATATCTACTATATGATTCACGCTCGACCTTTCGGTCTCCGTATTCCGAGGCCATATCTGTATATGCTTGGCTCGTCAAGTATAACCTGAGTATTCCGCGTGTGCAACTGTTTTGCACCCGTTGTATTTGAACGTAGAGCCTATCACACCCGATCATCACGTGGTGTCTCAGCACGAAGAACTTTCGCAACGGTGCATACTCAGGGAGAACACTTCTTGATAATTTAGTGAGAGATCATCTTATAATGCTACCGTCAAACAAAGCAAGATAAGATGCATAAAAAGATAAACATCACATGCAATCAATATAAGTGATATGATATGGCCATCATCATCTTGTGCTTGTGATCTCCATCTCCGAAGCACCGTCATGATCACCATCGTCACCGGCGCGACACCTTGATCTCCATCGTAGCATCGTTGTCGTCTCGCCAATCTTATGCTTCCACGACTATCACTACCGTTTAGTAATAAAGTAAAGCATTATATCGCGGTTGCATTGCATACAATAAAGCGACAACCATATGGCTCCTGCCAGTTGCCGATAACTTGGTTACAAAACATGATCATCTCATACAATAAAATTCAGCATCATGCCTTGACCATATCACATCACAACATGCCCTGCAAAAACAAGTTAGACGTCTTCTACTTTGTTGTTGCATGTTTTACGTGGCTGCTACGGGCTTAAGTAAGAACCAATCTCACGTACGCATCAAAACCACAACGATAGTTTGTCAAATAGACTCCGTTTTAACCTTCGCAAGGACCGGTCGTAGCCACACTCAGTTCAACTAAAGTTGGAGAGACAGTCGCCCGCAAGCCATCTATGTGCAAAGCACGTCGAGGGAACCGGTCTCGCGTAAGCGTACGCGTAAGGTTGGTCCGGGTCGTCTCGTCCAACAATACCGCCGAACCAAAGTATGACATGCTGGTAGGCAGTATGACTTGTATCGTCCACAACTCACTTGTGTTCTACTCGTGCATATAACATCAACATAAATAACCTAGGCTCGGATGCCACTGTTGGGTAACGTAGTAATTTCAAAATTTTCCTACGCACACGCAAGATCATGTGATGCATAGCAACGAGGGGGAGAGTATTGTCTACGTACCCAACGCAGATTGACTGCGGAAGCGATGACACGACGTAGAGGAAGTAGTCGTACGTCTTCACGATCCAACCGATCAAGCACCGAAACTATGGCACCTCCGAGTTCGAGCACACGTTCAGCTCGATGACGATCCCCGGACTCCGATCCAGCAAAGTGCCGGGGAAGAGTTCCGTCAGCACGACGGCGTGGTGACGATCTTGATGAACTACAGCAGCAGGGCTTCGCCTAAACTCCGCTACAATATTATCGAGGAATATGGTGGCAGGGGGCACTGCACACGACTAAGGAACAGATCACGTGGATCAACTTGTGTGTTCTAGGGTGCCTCTACCTCAGTATATAAAGGAGCCAAGGGGGGAAGGGGGGCGCCGGCCAGGGAGAGAGGCGCAGGAGGAGTCCTACTCCTTCCGGGAGTAGGACTCCCCCCCAATCCTATTCCAACTAGGATTCCCAAGGGAGAAAGGGGAAGAAGGGTGGCCGGCCACCTCTCCTAGTCCTAATAGGACTAGGGGAAGGGGGGAGGCGCGCAGCCCTTGTGGGCAGCCCCTTCACCTTTCCACTAAGGCCCATGAAGGCCCATATGGCTCCCGGGGGGTTCCGGTAACCTCCCGGTAATCCGGTAAAATCCCGATTTCACCCGGAACACTTCCGATGTCCAAACATAGGCTTCCAATATATCAATCTTTACGTCTCGACCATTTCGAGACTCCTCGTCATGTCCATGATCACATCCGGGACTCCGAACAACCTTCGGTACATCAAAACTCATAAACTCATAATATAACTGTCATCGAAACCTTAAGCGTGCGGACCCTACGGGTTCAAGAACAATGTAGACATGACCGAGACACGTCTCCGGTCAATAACCAATAGCGGGACCTGGATGCCCATATTGGCTCCTACATATTCTACGAAGATCTTTATCGGTCAGACCGCATAACAACATACGTTGTTCCCTTTGTCATCGGTATGTTACTTGCCCGAGATTCGATCGTCGGTATCCAATACCTAGTTCAATCTCGTTACCGGCAAGTCTCTTTACTCGTTCCTTAATACATCATCTCACAACTAACATATTATTTGTAATGCTTGCAAGGCTTATGTGATGTGTATTACCGAGAGGGCCCAGAGATACCTCTTTAATCAAATAACAACTAATTGTTCATGGTTAGGAAACATAACCATCTTTGATTAACGAGCTAGTCAAGTAGAGGCATACTAGTGACACTTTGTTTGTCTATGTATTCACACATGTATTATGTTTCCGATTAATACAATTCTAGCATGAATAATAAACATTTATCATGAAATAAGGAAATAAATAATAACTTTATTATTGCCTATAGGGCATATTTCCTTCATTAATCACCACACATCGCGTCGTTTATCATCCCCGGTGGCGGTACAATCCTCTTTCCTTCCCCCTACATTTTCTCGGTAGGTGTGGTGCCAATAGCAGCAAACGACCCATGAGCCTACAAACGCGCCACCGTTGGCCTATTGGACGACGTGCACCACAACCTTTGTTGAGCCGCTCCTCCCCATAGGCGGCGAGTTCTGACCAGATCAAGATGAGCCGTAGTGCCGCATCGTCCTCCATCGCCTGAACTGGGGTCGGCCTGTTGGACGATGCGCACTACAAGATCGTTTGTTTTTGTTGTTTTTCTTTACTCACCCGTAACAACACCCCATTTCGAACATGACATGAATAAATGCATGATCACTTGCCCGTTTCTTCGTACGAATTAAATCTACATGCAAGCTGCGTTGAAAGATAACACCTGTAGAACCTTAAAATACACATTTATATGTTAAGATCAGATCAAAAGCGCATTCCAGTGAAATTTTGAAATTCCTGGAATGGACGCAAGAGTTTCTGTTTCTGGGCAGAATCAAGTCAACTATCATCCACACTATCCCAAAGGCTTTACTTGGTACTTTATTGAAACAAAAGCTATAAAATATGATTAGTACAGTACCATAATCATGCGAACACACAAAAACAGTAGGTAAAATTGTTGGGTTGTCTCCCAACAAGCGCTTTTCTTTAATGCATTTTACGTAGGCATGATGATTTCAATGATGCTCACATAAAAGATAAGATATGAAACATAAAGACAGCATCATGAAGCATATGACTAGCACATTTAAACCTAACTCACTTACTATGCATAGGGATTTTGTGAGCAAACAACTTATGGGAACAGGAATCAACTAGCATAGGAAGGCAAGAAACTTGATATTATTGCAATTCCTACAAGCATAAGTTCCTCCCTCATATTAATTTTCAGTAGCATCATGAAGAAACTCAACAATATAACCATCACATAAAGCATTCTTTTCATCACACAAAAGCATAGAAAACTTATTACTCTCCACATAAGCAAATTTCTTCTCATCAATAGTAGTGGCAGCAAACTCACCAAAATAACTATCATGGGAGTGAAAATTAAAATCGTGATGACAAGTTTCATGGTTATCATTATTGTTTATAGCATACATGTCATCACCATAATCATCATAAATAGCAACTTTCTTGTCATAATCAATTGCAACCTCATCCAAAATATTGGATTCATCATTAAATAAAGTCATGACCTCTTCGAGTCCACTTTCATCAATATAATCATCATAAATAGGAGGCGTGAAATCATCATAATAAATTTTCTCGTCAAAACTTGGGGGACTAAAAATATCATCTTCATGAAATATAGCACCCCCAAGCTTATGCCTTTGCATATCACTAGCATCATGGATATTTAAAGAATTCATACTAAGAATATTGCAATCATGCTCATCATTCAAATATTTTGTGCCAAAAATTTTATTGACTTCAACAATATCATTGCAATCATGCTCATCATCTGAACCATCATTTTCATGAAATATATTATAAAGATGATCAATAATATGATGCAACCTAGTGATAAACAAGAAACTCAAAGATTCGCTTGCAAAATATAAAGATATACCTTCAAGCACTCACCTCCACAGCAACGGCACCAGAAAAGAGCTTGATGTCTACTACGCGACTTTATTCTTGTAGACTCGTGTTGGGCCTCCAAGCGTAGAGTTCTGTAGGACAGTAGCAATTTTTCCTCAAGTGGATGACCTAAGATTTATCAATCCATGGGAGGTGTAGGATGAAGATGGTCTCTCTCAAATGACCTTGCAACCAAATACAAGAAATCTCTTCGGTCCCCAACACACTCAATACAAATGGCAAATTGTATAGGTGCACTAGTTCGGCAAAGAGATGGTGATAAAAGTGTAATATTGATGATAGAAATATATTTTTATAATCTGAATAAATAAAAACAGCAAGGTAGCAAATAGTAAATGAGCACAAAAACGGTATTGCAATGCTTGAAAATGAGGCCTAGGGTCCGTACTTTTGCTAGTGCAATCTCTCAACAATGCTAATGTAAATTGGATCATATAACCACCCCTCAAAGTGCGATGAAGAATCACTCGAAAGTACCTATCTAGCGGACAATATAAGAATAAATTGTTTATAGGGTACGAAACCACCTCAAAGCTATTCTTTCTAATCAATCTATCCTAGAGCTCCTACTAAAATAACAACAAGCTATTTTTTCTGATCAATCTAACCAAGAGTTCGTACTAAAATAACACCAAAGCTAATTCAGATTCGTAATACTCAATCTGAGACAAATAATTTCAAAGAGTGCCCCAATATTTCTACCGGAGAAACAAAGACAAGAACGTGCATCAACCCCTATGCATAGATTACCCCAATGTCACCTCGGGAATCCGCTAGTTGAGTTCCAAAACATATATCAAGTGAATCAATACGATACCCCATTGTCACCATGAGTATTCATATGCAAGATATTTATCAAGTGCTCTCAAATCCATAAAAGTATTCAATTCGATAACAACGAAATCTCAAAGGGAAAACTCAATTCATCACAACAAGATAGAGAGGGGAAAACACCATATGATCGGACTATATTAACAAAGCCCACGGTACATCAAGATCGTGACATCTCAAGAACACGAGAGAGAGAGAGAGAGATTAAACACATAGCTACTGGTACAAACCCTCAGCCCCGAGGGTGGACTACTCCCTCCTCGTCATGGTGGCCGCCGGGATGATGAAGATGGCCACCAGTGATGATTCCCCCCTCTGGCAGCCGCGGAGATGAGCATGCCCGCGGCGTTGGGCAGCACCCAGGGAGCGCGGCCAGCGGGAGGGAACGGGGTGCCCCACGGAGCGAAATACCCCATCCAGGGCTGCTGCGACGGAGAGGAAGCGGTTGGAGACCCGCCACGACCGTTGTAGCCACGTCCACGGCCGCAATCGTGCCCCCCGCGTTCGGAGGGGACGGGGTGGTCGGCTTGGCGAGGCTGCTGCTGCGCGCCATGGTCTCCTGATCCAGCGGTCCCCGAGCCGCCAGCGCCCGAGGAGGAGCCGCCAGTGGTGGCGATGAGGGCGGTGGTCCCCGCAGTGAGGGCAGGCGCGTCCAGGTTGATTTCCTCCAGAATCAGCTTGGAGCGGGTCTGGACAAAGTTGGGGAACAGGACCTGCATCAGGAGAAGCAAGTCCATCACCTGGAACTGCGGAGAGAGCCCGCGGATGAGCTGCGGGGTCAGAGTCTTGTCGGAGACGTGCTCGTCGAGGTCGTCGATGAGCACCTTGAGGCGCCGGCAGTACTCACCGATCCTGAGGTCTCCCTGGACCGTGGACCGAAACATGGCGCCGACGTGAACGGCACGACCCGCGAGGTTATCACGGAAGAAGGCATCGAAGAGCACCCAGGCGTGATATGTGGTGGTGTCTTTGGCAGAAACCACATCATAGAGCTCGTCGGTAATCGTACCGTAGATCATGAGAAGGATCTGAAGATCATCATGGCGCCACTGCGCCGTCTGCTGGAGGGGCTCGAAGTGGACGAGGACGTGGCTCTCCACGCCGGACTTACGAAGGATGAAGGACATGATGTAGCCCCACTTCGAGTAGTTGCCAGAGATGGGATCCAGCTTGAAGTTGATGTGCGCCCCGATGTTGACGGCGTGGATCGATGGCGGCGGCGGCGCAGTGGAGGAGGAGGCGCCGTCAGAGAGGGCCGCCCCCAGTGGCGACACGGTGAGGTTCAGCGGAGCGGTGGCTGGGGGAGCGGTGCTAGTGGGCAGTGGACTGGTGGTGGTGGGCACTGGAGAGGTGGTGGGAGGGGGAAAAGTAGTGGGCAGCGGCATGCTGCCATGGGGCAGTTCCCCGGAGTGAGAGCCGGCGTCGGAGGCATGAGAGCCGGCCATGGACAAGAAGGAAAGAACTCGCTCTGGTGCCAAGTAGAAAGGTAATGTTCACCGCTTCGTATTGATCATAGGGTCTGGCCCTTTATATACAGGAGAGTACAACAGAGAGGGGGTCGTGGCCTAGCTCTACATGGCCACCTCGAGCCGGTGTGCACCACCAAGAATGACGCCACCAAGGATGAAACGACACCAGAGAGTCGCCATCATCGAATTTACTGATCTAGGGTTTCCCCCGGAGGTACCAGAGAGTGGCCTTGAACTTCTCCACGACAATGGCGTCAGGAAGGGAACGACACAAACAGCATCACCATCACTGGCCTTGGCAATAGCCAATAGCAGGTTTTCACCCAGATCTGATCGAAGACCTCCATCTCTCGTGCACGGGCCGCCGCCATCCATGCCCGGATCTAGATGATCCAGGCCGCCGCTGCCAGATCTCAGCAAGGATAAGTCCCCGATCCGAGACCCGCCGGCCGAGCAGGGGAGGCCGAGACCGCGCCCGCAGGTCCAGATCCGTGC
Source organism: Triticum aestivum (assembly GCF_018294505.1). Lineage (NCBI taxonomy): Eukaryota > Viridiplantae > Streptophyta > Magnoliopsida > Poales > Poaceae > Triticum > Triticum aestivum. The sequence continues at coordinate 751,857,346 of NC_057800.1, forward strand.
CCGCGCCGCCGCCGCGGAGCCAACCCCGCGCACAGCCGCCACGGCTACTGAAGGATAAAAAAGCGAAGTGCATATTAAGGAAAACATGAAGAAGATAAACAAGAAGCAAAGATCTAAACATGTGAGGTCCCACGCATACTCAAACAGGAGGAAATAGGACGTACCGAATATCTGTACAAGATCGAGGTGTATATTGTAATGTATTCATAAAAATAGAATACAGATTTTACATCAAATTTTTAGTACATTTCCTGTGTAAACAAGTGGACAAATCTGACACGAACGAAGGGTCGAGCAGGGCTGAGCAGGTGCTTGCCCACGCAAATTTTCAGTCCTCCACCCCCCCCCCCCCTATATACGTGCATCTGAACCTGCTTATGATTTAACTAAGAATGGAAATACGTGCCACAAGGACGGAGCTGGAATCACTGCATAGGGAGCGGGACACCGATGTGTCTTTTTTAATCAAATATAAAAACATCATGTAGAATGCACCATCAACTGCCTTTATGATTTGGTGCACTTAGAATAACTTGTGGATCATGACTGGTGGTAAGGGGTGCAATGCCCCCCCCCCCCCCCCCCCTGCCGTTCTGTCTGCGGTGCATCCCCTAGCTTTGCCCCCTTCTGTCTGCCATGCATCCCCTAGCTTTGCCCCCTTCTATTTGGGGGTAAGGGGGGCAATGCCCCCCCCCCCTCTGTCCGCGGTTGTTCACCCAGCCATACTTGATCCATACCATCTATCTTTGCCACGTTTTTAGTTGATCCTATCGATTGCAAGCATCTGCGTACTGCGATTAGCAACTTGTCACCTATCGAGCTTGCCCTTCGAGCTTAAATATTTTAAGTAATAAAGCACCCCTTGTCGAAAAACTAGCCCTTGGATCGCTCGCTGGATATATATCAAAGCGACCGGACCTGATCCAATCGAAAGTAATACAGTAACTAATAAATGGGAGAGGCTAACAAAATGACCGAACGCGACTAGACATGTTAGAAAATTTGCTGAAAGTAATACACTAACTAATAAATGGGAGAGGCTATCTGAAGCATCCATCCATCCAGTTGGTCCAAGATCTGTGGCAAAACATACATGTATTCATACATACATAGATGGTCTCCCATGCAGATGCCTACACCATGGTGGGCGCCAACTATCGTGGGAACGATTTCGACAATAGAAAGGGGTAGAAAAGAAACATGATTCATCGAGATGCAAATGGGTGAAACAAGTAATTTTTATGAGTCGAGCCTCTCACGGTGGAGATAACAACTCTACGATTTGTGCCCCGAAGAGGCTTTCTTTGGTCAGCGTATGAACACCGGGTTAGGAGGACTATGCGAGAGAGTTTGAGAGACAGAGAGAAAGAAAGAGAGCATGACCCCCCTTTCCAAATGGTGTGGGTTGGATTATAAGGAGTGCGCTACCCCCTCTCCTCCTAAGTGGAGGCATTGATTATGCCCACTACAGAATGTAACTGGCATGTTAAAACATTTGTAAGGTATGAAACCATAAACCCTTTGGCTATTCATACGCTTAGTGTAAGATTATGATAAGAAGAATAAAAACAAATAAAATATCACATGCATGTCAACATAATATTTTATCACTGTACATCATTTTCCATTGTTTGACATGATGGAGAAGTGCAATTCGACATAGTCACTTATCACAGACATCACACATACAAGAGTTTACCAAAATGTTATCAGCATGACAATACGAGTGATCAAGGAGATTCCTCCACTTCTGCTCGCATGTTGCCTGGCAAGTAACAGGAAAAAAAATAAAAGGTTCCCAGAAAGCACAATAGGTATGGCAATTCCGTGTTGACAAGAAAATACGTCAGTAAGAGTTATCCAAACTAAGAAAGTTGTGCAGTTCTACTCTGCTTGGAGGGAGAATGGAAACACATATATAGGGACATGGTGATTGATTTCTTACGAGCATGGCTTGAATTTCCTAATAGCACAAGCACCATAACGCAAAGAAGAATAGCTCTCCCCTCCATATCTGATTCTCGTTTCTGTTTGGGGTTCCAGAAGCATACATGATGTTATCTTATAGAGTTGTCGCTAGAGAACAATTACTACCCATTCACTCAAATATAATAAAAAAAAGATCTGGCCATATCATCTATCTATATCTATCTATCTATCTATATCAATATCTATACTTCTATTTCTATAGCTATATACTTACTTATACTAACTAGAGACTTCCAAGAAATTATCGTGTTAATCAGAAATAATGAGCCGTTTATCTGGTCGGACTTATAAACATTACATTCTAGATCAATCTATAAACTTCTCGGTAAAAAAACAGTCAAAAAGGCCCATAACATTGAATTGGAAAATATAGACCATTGATTTGGCCTAGGCTATTACGACTCGGATGAAAAAAAATCATGCAACTCTTATTTTTGTGCAATTAGATAACGTACAAAAGATGAACTTTCTTTCCACACAGGTTAAAAATGTAAAATATTACCCATCCTCGTACATGTAGAAGAAGAAGCACAAATTAACGTTATCTCTCTTCTTCAAAATAATAATCAGCCATGCTATCTTGTCCTAAAAACGTGCAACACACAAATGTCCATTCTGATAGTTTAAAGGAAGTACGGGATTCGGCTCACCTGCAATATAATGTGCAGGGCCAATACATGAGTGACACGTGTCCTGGTGAGCCTGCAGCTCCAATTAAGTTCAATTTATTTGTTTCTTCCTGCTTCGCAACCTGGCGCCTGAGGGAAGGATATACGAGGCCATGGAAGAGGATGGTTATCTTGCGTGGAACAAAATTCACTGGAGACTATGCTTTGTGTGTACCCTCTGCGGTTATTTTATCCTCAATATCGGATGTTTCCCGCTCCAAGCATTCTGTTCGCCAGCACCGCGTTGCCCTTTCGTGTTGGCATGCGACATGCCGCCGCTAACCTTATGAGTGTGGACGCTTCATGTGCCCGTCATCCCCACCACCTACATATTTGTCATGCAAGCTCTTACTCGACCTGGTATAGTCCTCGTGGGGTCATCTGTGAATGCTGGTTCGGTTTGGTGTTGATTCCATAATTTAGACATGGTCGCGACAACGTCACATCATGCCTCGTTGACAATGTGACGACATGCCTTGTCATCATGGTCATCGAAGCATTACTCGCGTGCATCGACGTGGTCGCCGGCCGTAGCACCCACTCAAAATAGTTCCACCGGCAAGCTCTCCACGACCAAGCATGCCGCAACACACCATACGCTTGACTCCGACGAGGAGCCGCGCCATGCCTGCTAGCAACAACACTACAGTGTCGACCCTCCGTGACATGTACGGCGACGGTCGCTGACCTTGCACCTTGCAACACGACTGTGGTTGGACAGCTGATGATCCTAAGTCATAGCATCGGCGGCCGCATAATATCAATGGAATTGGAATCCCTAGGCAGCCCCATCATGGCGTTCATGGCAGTATGATGTCATCGCAGAGCCTGCACGGGCGACCACAGGTGGGAGCTCCATCACAGCACAATCCACCCACATGTGATGCTCAGGTCTGGCGGCCAAGTGCGAAAGCAACATCACTGCACAACCAACCCGCGCTCGTAGCGCCTGTCGGTCGCGGGCAGCATGGCCCTATTGTTGTTAGCGTACACGCAAGATGCGTTGCTCGTACATGATTATTTTCCCACAATTGCTAAATATTAGTCGACTGACTTTACCTTTTAGGTTCGCCGATTTCGAGAAGGGCGGAGAAGTTTGCTGAAGGGAGGCCTAAGGGAAGGAAGGATAAGGAAGGAGCTCGTGGGAGGGCTACCGCGTCGTCTATCTTAGGGTCTAGGGTGCCAACACGGTGGTGCAACTTCGTAGGGGAAAATCTTAGTCAGCGCCGGTGCTAGAGGGATGGCGAGGGGTCGGTGCGGCGAGGCTGCACGGGATCGCCACTGGCCACAGGCGGTGAAATGAAGCGGCTAGACCAGCGGCGGCGGAAGGTGATCCGACCGTTCATTTCGCATCCGACGGTTGGTAACAATCGACTGACCCAAATTCAAATATCAGGCGACTTTACCGTCCCCAAAATAAGAGTCTCAACTTTGTATTTGTATTCGTCGCTTGGTGGTCTATGGATCCAAATATTTTTTTATTCTTTTTGGTGTTATTGTAGTGCCATAATTTCTCGCGAAAAGAAAAAGGAAAATGATCAAAAACATCCGGATGATTTAATCACAACGCAAGCCGCCTCCGACGCTTGACACGTGTCCCTGTGGGATGGACCACCACCGCTTGGCTCTTCACGGGAGAGAACCTCGTCCAGTCGTTTTCCTGAGCGCTGCCTTATCCTCATTTCTCTCTTTCAACGAACTCCAGCACAACCTTCTCTTTCTCTTCCTCTCGATTCACTTTTTCCCATCAACCAACCACAAGGTCGCGCAAGACGGCGACCCCTCCGACCACCGCGTGCATCAGTGCCGCTGGTGCTGCAAGGTCCGCCGTCGCCACCCGCGTGCTGCGTCGCAGCATCTTTGTCGTCGCCGTGCTGCATAGCAGCATCCCCGTCGCCGCCGTGCTGCGTCACAGCATCCGCGGTCGCCATCTTCCTTCGTCGCAGCACCTCATCGTGGTCGCACGCGCTGCAGTGAAGCTTCGCCGGTGGCCATCGGGTGCTGCAGTGGAGCTTTCATGGGGCAGCCGGTGCGGCGATGGAGCATCGCCGCGTGGTGGTGCTGCTGCAGTGAAGCTTTGCCGCGTCGGGGTGCTGCGGTGGAGCACCGCCGCGCCGGTGTTGGTGCTGCAGCGAAACATTGTCGGGGTTGCAATGAAGTGTCACGGGGATCGTTGAAGCACCGCCGGGGTTCCGATGAAGCGTGGCCGGAGCTGCAGTGAAGCGCAGTGGGGGTCGTCGGAGCTCCGGCAGAGGTTCCAGTGAAGCGCCGCCGGGCCCCGTCGGTGCTGCCATGGGAGCTACTGCCATGAGAGCTGCTGCGCTGTGCTGCCATGGGAAGCTGCCTGATCTTACGGCTGCAGAGCGTCTAATCGAACGGCTAAGGAGGCGGTTTAATTTTGGATTAAATCAACCGAACGATTTGTAGCAGCCGCCAAAGAAAAACTAAGTACAATGTTAAGGTACTTATTTTGGGACCAAGATAGTATTAGGTATAGATTCAACTTTCCGATCTTGTGCGCTCAAGAAAAAAAAATTCAAGTCCATGCGTGTGCACGTCGGTAACTCGATCGTTTCCTGCTTTGACGGCGTGTTAAGCGACCTGAACGTGAACGTCGCGTGTGCAGGTGCGGACCGAGACTTCAAGATCGAGTCTTGTTCTGTATTTCTTTTCTTTAGAATCGTGGCACTATCGATCTATGTAGCAGGCTGGGCGGCCATGGAGGACGACGACACGGCGGAACCAGCAGCCAAGAGGCCGACGCTGCACATCCCGCACGACGTCGTGACTGCGATCCTGCTCGAGCTGCCCGTCAGCACACTTTTACGGCTGAAAAGCGTTTGTAAGGCCTGGCACCGGACCATCTCCGAGGACTCCTCCTTCCATGACGCGCACCTCCACCGGCACAGGACCGATCTCAGATTGCTCATCGCCCCACGGATCTGTACCAAAGTTGCCGGCAACAATTTCCATGGCGGCAGCAACACGTACACCGACGCCATGGCCGGCCTCTACCTGTGGGACGAGGATCACCCGTATCACGCCGCGACAGCCCTTGTGCACCCCATGCCCTTCCGCTCTTACCCCGTGCAATCGTATCCCTGCCTGGTCCACTGCGATGGTCTGGTACTCGTGGGCATCGAGTCGGCAGGGTGGGTGCTCAACCCTGCCACGCGCCGTATCCTGCCGCTACACCGCTCCTTTGGCAAAGCCGGCATGTTCGGCATCGGGCGCGACCCTCGCTCGAAGGCCTACAAGGTCCTTCGCTTTTACCATAGACCCAAGCCTGACTCCACATCGGTGACCGGCTACGGAACATCACCCCATGTGGAGGTGTTCACCATCGGAAGAAAATTTCCGTCCTGGCATGAGACGGCGGCACAGCCCCCATGCCATGTCAAAACGCGACTGCCGGCTACCTTCTTCAAAGGGTCCTTGCTATGGATTATTGATCATTGCTACGGTGGCGCTCCCTTGGGTCTTCTCCGGTTAAGGCTGGACGACGAAACGTTCAGCATTGTTCATCCGCCTCCTTGCTGGACATCGCTCCACCATGAGCCATCCTCCATGTCGGTGCTGCGCCAGGAGCTGTGCATGACAACAAGTGTAGGGCTAACCTTCCAATCCCTTGACATGTGGATATGCATCGACCTGGACACACCACAATGGGAGAAGCGCCACAACATCCTCAGTGATTGGACGAGACCTCTTCGGCCCGTGGCTGTGTTTGGTGATGGTGTACTCGTGTGTCGACTCTCCGATAGGTATCTGTGCCGCTGCACCTATCAACCCGGAGAAAATGTTGTGGTCAAGCATACAATTGGATTGAATGCCATTAGCTATTACAACATCGGCAAGATCACAGCTGTTCAATATCCCAGCCCAAGTACCTTCTACTTTGATGCAATTCCCTATGTTCCAAGGTTGGTTTCAATTTAGTTGATGCTCCGGCTTGGCTAACATTATGTGAGATAAAGACAGCACAATTAGGTGTGCACGCTTGCTCCCTTGGAAGTATTTATGTTTTGTTTTACCTAGCATGGTCTATATTGCTGGTTTTGCGCTGAATATTTGGCATTTTAATACAAGTTCCTGCACCAACTTCAAGTGTCTTTCCTGTTTGCAGCCTTTGTTGTAGCTGACAATTGGAAGATGCAGATTCTTCTCTTTGTGGACTTGCAAGCTGCACCTTACTTGTAGAATACCTTGGCCTGGAGTACTAGTAAAATACTTGCACGTTGCATCATAGTTTACTTGTCAACATTGAAGGCAGATTTTTCATCATGCATCTTCCACCGTCTATGTTGCAGGTGGTAATTATTACTGTCCTGCGACCCTTAAAATCTATGGATATCTTATTGCGTTTTCTCTTTTGCACGGTTTGCAATTATTAGTATCTCTTATTGTGTAAAGTTCAGCTGTTAACTTATACCTTAGATAGATGCTTGATGCAATGTTTGTCGCACAGTTGTGAAGTGCATACAAAAATTCCATACAAAATTTGCTTTTTGTTGTTTCTTTTCAGATGTTAACATACTTCTGAAAACAGGGACAGACATGCACAAGTAGTGAAAACCATGCTGGTGCGCGAACACTACTGAGAATCATTGGTATGTACTAGTGTTATTTCAGTATCTGAAGGCACGTACCAGGCCCCTCCACTTGTATATATACCGTATTTGATGTATGCATTTCACCGGCCAGCATGTGAAATCAGCCACAATCTGAAAAAAGAGTCCAGGTAAGCGGGGGCGAGACCGGTGGTGTCTTGTGTGTGTGCGCGCGCGCGTTTTTTTATAGAAAAGGAGGATTATCCCCAGCCTTTGCATATGGGCGATGCATGCAACCATTTTATTAATTATTCACAAAGACCTTACAAAGTAGTAGACAACACTAGTTTTTTTTACTCCTTCCGTCTGCTAACATAAGAGTGTAGACAACACTAGTTTTTTTTCCTTTTGCCGACAGGACAACATTAGTTCTTTTTAGCTTAGGACAACAATAGTTATGTATATACTACTTAACGTCAATGCATAGCAAACATTTGAGAAATCTTCTAAAAGATTATATTGCGTTCAAAAATCTTGTTGTTTCATGCCCAATTAAAGATTTTTCTCCCATATTTTTGTATTATTATCATTATTTTCAATAGGTTGCAAATAGAAGTTTGAGTTATCCCTAATTGTCTTTTGACATTTTTCATCTATTTCCCGAATATAGGTTAAAATAAAACTTAATTCTTGTTTTGAAATGTTTAAACCTTATTAGAGATATGTATCCATCAAATTGTAGAACATCTATTGGATATAGTTGACATGTATTTGGAAAAAAAATGAAGAACTTCTATTCAATAAATTTGAACATTGAAAAGCCAAATGTTCTCGCGTTACAAGAAAATGTAGCGAAATTTTTTCAAATATGTATATAATGTAAAAAAAAGTTAGGAAGTTAAAAAAATATTTCATGCCCTTCAAAATATATACTCCCTCCGTCCAAAATTACTTGTTACATAATTGAATAAAAATGTATGTATCGTAAACTAAACTAAGTCTAGTTACATCCATTTCTCCGACCAGTATTTCCGGACGGAGGGAGTACTTGACATTTAAAAAAATGTTAACACGTTTCAAAAATATGTTGCTAATGTGTGTGCCCCACTGCCTTGACATTTGAAGGCGAAGTGACAGCTGCTTCATCCATTAGCCTCGACATTTTTTCTACAGCTAACGTACACCATTACACGATCCATGTCAAAATTTGGCATTTTTCGTGATCTGTTTGCCATATTTAAGTCATTCAGTACATTTCTAGGCATCTAATGAATACAATTCAATTTTGATCCGCCAGTGCATAAAAAAGTTAGCAAAGTTGGTTTGGAAAATCCTATTTGTGTTCTTGAGTCTATGTTTAGGCCTTATCAAAGAAAAGGAAAAGAATTCCAAATATGATGGTGCCAAGACTCGACCCCAAACATGGAGTTCATTGTTTTTTAATTCTAAAAAATACAAACGAAGTATAAAAAATAGGAAACTTGGCATGATGCCCTCATATGATACCTAGAGGTTGTGGTAATTTTTTTCTGAAGGTTTTCACAAAAGCTATGACGAGTGATGCTTAGAAACCGGACCATTTTTGAGAAAGATTCAAGGTTCCAAGAGGGACCGGGTCAGATTTGAAGGCGAAGTGACCCTTGTTTCATCCATTTGCCTTGAATTCTTTTCTACACTCAATGCACACCACTACATGATTTATGTCAAAATTTGTCATTTTTCGGGATTTGTTTGCTATATTTAAGCACTAAGGTGGCCTTTGTATGGGCTGCAGCATCTCATTCTCAGATTATGTGCCTTCTAAGAGCTGAATCTCAAACAAAAACACCAAATTCCTTCCTAGAATCTTATTCGAAAAATGGACTAGTAGGCAAGCGAATCCAGAAACACTGAATTTGATGATTCCACGGATTCCACAGCTTCCCATAAAAGAAAACAATTCGCTTTGAGAGTCTGCCCCTATTTCAAGTCAAAACCACGACGGAACTGCCACCACTAAGATTCGTGCTTCCTATATTGAGATTCCACAGCTTCCTATATTGAGATTTCATTAACTCACGAAGGCTTCTCGGCCTCGGAAATGTTTACAATACAATCTAAACCCGACCTGAACCAGACAACTGTGCGAGAGGTACTACGACCATACGCGGCTAGTGCATAACTGACATTATTTTGTGTTCTACTAATGTGAGAAAAAGAAATCTCCCTAGATTCAGCAGTAATGATCCTGCTCATATCCTCTACTAGTGCTCGGACTTGTGACCGGTTCTATGACTTGGCCGACAACATCGAAACCGCATCAGAGCAGTCCAACTCTACCAAGATGGGCAGGTTGGTACGGTACAAAGCCAACTGTAGCCCGTCCCTGCATGCTTTCAACTCCGCTTGGAGGCTATTATCACATGTGAGAAGCTCCCTACAAGCTGTAAAAATGAGCACCCCTTATCATCTCTAAGGACCATCCCTCCCCCTCTTGCTCCTGTGGCATGTACCACTAGTAGAAAAAAGGCCATTTGTCCCGGTTCGTAAGGCCCATTTATCCCGATTTTTGAACCGGGACTAAAGGGTCGTTACTAAAGCCCTAGGCCTTTAGTCTCGGTTCTTACACGAACCGGGACAGATGGGCCTCCACGTGGCCGGTGCGGCGATCCTAGACAGGAGGGCCTTTGGTCCAAGTTGGTGGCACCAATCGGGACCAATAGGCATCCACGCGTCAGCAGCTGGCAAGATTTGAGGTTTTTGTTTTTTCTGAAAGGAGGTGGTTTATGGGGTAATTTAGGGTGTGTTAGCTAGCTAATAGAGAGAAGTGTCCTCTCTTATCTCCGTGATTGGTTTACCAACGCTACTGCAATGCCTAAACATGGCTTAGATTAAAGTGAAGGCAACATGTGGTGCATGTCGAAAGTAATACTAATCCTAACTTGATCAGGTTTGGATTAGTACTACTTTCGACATGCACCACATGCATGTTGCCTTCACTTCAATCCAATCCATGTTCATTTCACCCACTGATATATAATAACTCTTCATGCTCGCATCATGCATCATCATAATAATAAGTCCTACTAATCATCATCATACAGCTTCTACTCGTTATTAATAACAAGTCATACGATCATCATCCTCATAGTCATCGAACCAACCCTACTTAATTGTTATTAGCACATGATCATCAGTATTAGGTAGGATCTAAATACCCTCTTTAAGGTAAAATAGCATAAAACAATATAGACCCTGACTCTCCATTATGGGGAATGGAGATCATCCTGTCTCCAATCTTGCGCTTCGCTTCCTTTTGCTTCCAAGAACCTCCTTACGGCTGTCCATACATTTTTCCCATTCCTTGATTTTCATGTCTCCACTTCCTTTAGAAATCCGGTATCGACAATTGACATTCGTAGAATGACCTGGACGTATGTTCAAAACATCAAGGCGACCACTCTGATACATCAGATGAGGCACACAATCATTCGGGATTTCCAGTTGAAAAACATATAGTAATAACTTCTTAGTTAGCAATGTAGTTAAGTTTTAAAAGAATTTATGCAAAAGATCCACGGATGTTGTAATACTAAAAAATCTTACAATGGCAACTCCATGGATGTTACCGTAGTTCAACACGTGCACTAGTGGCACATATTGACCATAATGTGGAGGAGTTTTACAATAGATATTGTAGTTTTCAAGATCAGTACAAAATGTGATCAGATGATTTTTCTCCTTATAAGTTAACTCAGAGCCATCGGTGTAGTAGTTTCTGTCTACCATGTTCTGCATATTATTTGAACAATCAAAATAAGCTGTCAATAGAAATAAGTTGTCAAGTTATGTTTGAGAAACTCACATAGCGGTAGAATTAGAGGTGTATCAACAAGGACCTAAATGTCCATATTGTCTTGCTCGATTTCAGGATCACCAAGATCCATGGTGACAAGCGTATCCTCATGAAAACCATACATCTTGCAAAGTGTTTCCCATTTTTTGCAACCAAAAATGGGTTACGCTCTCAGAATTGTATAGTTTTACTTCGAAATCCATACCATGATGGATACTGAGGTGAATTTTCTTTGTTTCCATCATCTCATGGTCTTCAAAACTCATCCTCTCCAAGACATAGCATCTTGCATGGCATGGGATAAACTAGTCGAATTATAAAAGATGAAAATTACACGTTGAAATAGTTGAAGTCGTACTTAATTACGAAAAAACAATTGTCGTCTTTACGTACAGTTTCAACATCGAAGGTCTCCTCGAGCTTAATGCTGAAGCGCCAATCTTCGTCTAGGTCAGGCCTGTCGCACAGACCTCGGTCGTCGTGGCACCAGTCGCACTCCCCCGGGAGACTTTCGTCGTCCGAGTACGACATTTCCTATGTTCATAATTCAAATATTAAACTTGTACAATTAAATATATCTACTAAAAAATCTAAATTAGATCATTATTATTCATCACGGGATGACTATCGGTCTGTCGAGTCTTTTCTTGAAAACTCTCAGCTCATGTGGTGTACATATTTGACCGTCGGTGATGCTAGCTCCTCCTTTCATTCCCCAGTGCATTACACCAAACTTTCTAGCACACGGGAACGAAGGAGAAGCCACCCCCACAACAACAGTCGGGATTCTTCGTCCTCTCATATATGGTGGAGACACGACAGACTTAAAGTCAACCCGAAATATCGTTTAATTATCTTTCTAAAGAAGGACATATCAAGCACCTGAAATTTGCCGGAACAGAAATATACATGTTTTTATCTACATCGTATGAGCATTCAAACTTGATGGCCATTACATTTCAATGGTTCAATATATGAGCAAAAACATTTCAAAATATCTTATAGGACTCATATTGACATCAAGATTTGGCTGGTCTCACCTCGAGGTCGGAGGGGGGGGGGGGTCGGTGACGGGGACGACGGCGGGGATGATGGAGGGGGCTCCTAGATTTCTGCAAAAACAAAAACCCTATAAGCTATCAACTAATCAAATGCATACGCCTTGCATAGTGCTCTCCAGTTTTAGCATTCAAAGTAGGAGTAGTTTTCCAATTTGAGCATTCAATAAGCAAAACCAAATCGTAAAATAAAGTAGTATTCAAATTAGCATTTATTCAATTATAAGCAAAACTACATCATCTCTTGCGTCCGTACATCGTCGAATATTATCACAAATACACCTCGAATACTATCATACATATAGCATCGCTAATACAGCTAGAACCATAGCGCTCGACGGGTATCGGTGCAGGCGATGAACACCCAAAGAGAAGGAACCATCACAGGATCATAGCTCCAAATGAGATCCCTGAAGAACCTGCCAGGTATTGTCGAACTTTCCCTCCAACGCAACCATGTAGCGACGGACGTGCTCGTCCTCCTCGCTGACACGGTGACGTACCACCTTCGCGGTGTCCAGAAGCCTCGGCACCGTCACTGGCCCACGCGACCGCCACCAAACAAGGCTGGGTCCTCACCAACCTACGCCCTCGGAAGGTAGCACCTCCCAATACCAGCCCGCCGGAGCCCAGTCTTGGACATGGCCCCTCTGATCAAGCCGGCCTCCTCCGCCGAGTCGACGACGAGGATGCGGGATAGGCATCGTCGACGTCAATGCGAGAATAATTGCTTGAACTAAAAAAATAAACTAGTTCTATTAATTTTCTTGCTAAAAATAAACTACATCTATAATAAAATAAAGTAGTTTTATTAAATCAACTAGTTCAACTACTAAGTACTTACTATAAATAAAATAAAGTAGTACTTCTAAAAATAAACTACTTCTATATATAGTAAAATAAAGTAGTTTTATTAAATCAACTAGTTTAACTACTAAGCACTATAAATAAAATAAAGTAGTACTTACTAAAAATAAACTACTTCTATCGTAAAATAAAGTAGTTTTATTAAATCAGCTATCCTAAAATGCACTAACAGTAGAACTAATAACGTAAAATGCACTAAATCAACTAACCTTAAATGTAACTTTTGCAACACAACTTTTGCTACATATATATACATAAATTGACAAAAAAAATCTATGAACAAAAAATAATCATACATCAATGCATACATATCCAAGGATCATACATACATCTGCATATATATACATATACATACAACATTCATATATACATACATCAATGAATTACAAAAAAGTGTATGAAAAAACCAGAGAGCAGGCCGGGACGGCGGCGTGTGGCAAATCAGAGTTGGCTGGGGCAGTGGCGGCCGCGCGCGGCAACCAGAGCAGGCTGGGGCGGCGGCGCGGAGGAAGGGAGGGGGCTCACTTGGCGGCGGCGACGAGGCGCGGCAGAGGGCGACGACGGCGAGGTTGGGGCAGAGGGCGGCCACGTCGGGGCAGGGGTGGCGCGGGAGGCGACAGCGTTGGGGCGGCGCGGGACGGCATTGGAGGAGCGCGGGATGGCGCGCGGCGACGATGAGGCAGAGGGCAGCCTGGCGGCGTCGTCGGGGCGGGATCGAAGAACTGAACGAATATTTTCATAAGTGTTGATTATATAGACAGAGCATTGGTCCCGCGTCGTGCCACCAACCGGGACAAATGCCACCTTTAGTCTTGGTTGGTGCCACCAACCGGGACCAATTTGGGCTGCTGAAAAGAGACCTTTGGTCCCGGTTGGTGGCACCAACCGGGACTAAAAGTTGGGCATTGGTTCCGGTTGGTACCATGAACCGATACCAATGCATACCTTTAGTCCCGGTTGGTGGCACCAACCAGGACTAAAGTCCTTGTGCTGCCCGCGTCGCGGCACGAAAGTTTACTCCCACCTCGCTAGTTGAGGGAGTTCGAGAGTGGTTTATAAGCCCCACTATCGCTGCCCTCTCGAGCTCCTCTCAAATGCTGGCTTTCGGGCCTAGACACACTATATCTGCCTGTGGGCCTACTGAGTCTTCTGCGGGCCTGAATCCTGGCCCATGCGTGGGTTTCTAGTCGTATTCATGCCGTGGTGGCCCAATAGGTGGCATTTTTTATTTTTCCCTATTTTTTTGTTTTCTTTGTTGCTTTATTTTTTTATTTTTCTACTTGCAACAAAATACTTAATGTTGCTATTTTTATTTATTTTATTAATGTTTATTTTTTTATTATGGTTTATTTTATTTTATTTTATTTTCTACTTATTTATTTTATAAAAGTTTATTTTATTTTATTATAGTTTATTTTATTTTACTTTGTTTTATTTTATTTCCACTTATTTATTTGAAAAAAAATTATTTTATTTTATTTCATTTCTACTTATTTATTTTATTTTATTTTATTTTGCTTCTACTTATTTATAAAAGTTTATTTTTCATAGTTATTTATATTAGTTTCTTTTTTGCTTTTTGTATTTATTTTATGAAAATTATTTTTACTTTTAATATTTTGAACAAAAAATACTTTGATAATTTTAGTTGCATAAATTCTATGAAGGAGAGGCGCAATGCTCACCTGCACATTGCTTAGCTTCAGGTCTTGAGGAAGTGGTGTAGACTGCATGAAGCTATCAGGGTTTCGGACAAAAACTACACACAGCTCCGTGCAGTCTACACTATTTCCTCAAGGCCTGAAGCTAAGCAACGTGCAGGTGAGCATTGCGCCTCTTTTTTATTTTCAATAACTTATTACAACTACAGACGTCTCGTGTGTTCAAAATGCAACATTCGAGATATCAGGGTTTCATACAGAAACTCGTCTGTTACAACAGGTATTTCAAATGAACTACGAAAAGGTTGAAAGTTGGCATGGTATCATCATAATAGTTGTGGAGAGAAAGTCTTCACTTTTTCTTCGCTTGTGTCCTTTGCTTATTGCGCCGTAACCATGGATAATCTTCATCGTTTATCAGGATGCTTGGGTCAGCCTTGACTTTGAATGGAGGAATTTCATGAAACTTTTCGTAATCTTCAGACATGTCTGTCTTGCCCTCCACTCCCACGATGTCCCTTTTTCCTGAAAGAACTATGTGGCGCTTTAGCTCATCGTATGATGTATTCGCTTCTTTATCTTTTCTTTTTCTCGGTTTGGTAGACATGTCCTTCACATAGATAACCCATGCCACATCATTGGCTAGGACAAACAGTTCGTCAGTGTACTCAAGATTGTTCAGATCCACTGTTGTCATTCCGTACTGTGGGTCTACTTGTACCCCGTCTCCTGACAGATTGACCCATTTGCACTTAAACAAATGGACCTTAAAATCATGTCCGTAGTCAAGTTCCCATATGTCCACTATGTAACCATAATACGTGTCATTTCCCCTCTTGGTTGCTGCATCAAAGCGGACACCACTGTTTTGCTTGGTGCTCTTTTGATATTGGGCAATCGTGTAAAATGTATTCCCATTTATCTCGTATCCTTTCTAAGTCAGTATAGTCAAAGATGGTCCCCTGGACAACGAGTACAGCTCATCACAAACAGTGTTGTCACCTTTGAGACATGTTTCCAACCAACTGCTGAAAGTCCTAATGTGTTCACATGTAATCCAGTCGTCACACTGCTCCAGGTGTTTGGAGCGCAGAATGTTTTTGTGTTCATCGACATACGGGGTCACCAAGGTCGAGTTTTGTAGGACTGTGTAGTGTGCTTGAGACCAAGAATGCCCGTCCCTGCATATTATTGAGTCCCCTCCAAGCATGCCTTTTCCAGTCAGTCTCCCCTCATACCGTGATTTAGGGAGACCTATCTTCTTAAGGCCAGGAGTGAAGTCAACGCAAAACCCAATGACATCCTATGTTTGATGGCCCATGGAGATGCTTCCTTTTGGCCTAGCATGGTTACGGACATATTTCTTTAGGACTCCCATGAACCTCTCAAAGGATGGTAGGAATACCAGCTCGAAACTGACAAGACATTGCGCCACATCACTCCTCAGCCTTGGTATAATTTCTGGATCGATCACCTTCTAAGAGATTGCATTGAGGAATGCACATAGCTTCACAATGGCTAATCAGAAGTTTTCCGATAGAAGCCCGCTCAATTCAACCGGAAGCAGTTGCGTTATAATCACGTGGTAGTCATGAGACTTCAGGTTCTGGAACTTTTTCTCTGGCATATTTATTATTCACTTCATATTCGACGAGAAGCCAGTCGGGACCTTCATACCGAGCAGGCATTCAAGAAAGATTTCCTTCTCTTCTTTGGAAAGAGTGTAGCTGGCAGGACCTTCACACTGCTTTGGAGGCATGCCGTCTTTTTCGTGCAAACATTGCAGGTCCTCCCGTGCCTCAGGTGTATCTTTTGTCTTCCCATACACGCCCAAGAAGCCTAGAAGGTTCACGTACGCAAAGGTTTTTCGTCACGTGCATCACGTCGATTGAAGAGGGGACCTCTAGGTCTTTTAATTAGGGTAGGTCTCAAAATATAGATTTCTTCTTCCACATGGGTGCGCGTCCCTCAACGTCATTTGGAACAGCTAGTTTGCTGGGACCCTTTCCAAACATTACGTGTAAATTATTGACCATAGCAAGTACGTGATCACCGGTACGCATGGCGGGCTTCTTCCGGTGATCTGCCTCGCCTTTGAAATGCTTGCCTTTCTTTCGACATTGATGGTTGGTCGGAAGAAATCGACGATGGCCCAAGGTACACATTCTTCCAGCATTTGTCCAGGTATATAGTTTCGGTTTCAGTTAATCAGTGCATGCATGCGTGGTATCCCTTATTTGTCTGCCTTGAAAGGTTACTGAGAGCGGGCCAATCATTGATGGTTACAAACAACAACACGTGCAGGTTAAATTCCTCTTGTTTGTGCTCATCAAACACACGTACACCGTTTCCATTTCGCAACTGTAAAAGTTCTTCAACTAATGGCCTTAGGTACACATCAATGTCATTGCCGGGGTGATTAGGGCCTTGGATGAGAATTGGCATCATAATGAACTTCCGCTTCATGCACATCCAAGGAGGAAGGTTATACATACATAGACTCACGGGCCAGGTGCTGTGATTGCTGCTCTGCTCCCTGAAAGGATTAATACCATACGCGCTTAAACCAAACCATACGTTCCTTGGGTCACCTGCACACTCAGCCCAGTACTTTCTCTCGATTTTTCTCCACAACGACCCGTCAGCGGGTGCTCTCAACTTTCCGTCTTTCTTACGGCCCTCTTTGTGTAATCGCATCAACTTGGCATGCTCTTCATTTCTTAACAGACGTTTCAACCGTGGTATTATAGGAGCATACCACATCACCTTCGCAGGAACCCTCTTCCTTGGGGGCTCGCCGTCAACATCACCAGGGTCATCTCGTCCGATCTTATACCGCAATGCACCGCATACCGGGCATGCGTTCAAATCCTCATACGCATCGCGATAGAGGATGCAGTCATTAGGGCATGCATGTATCTTCTGCAGCTCCAATCCTAGTGGGCATACGACCTTCTTTGTTGCGTACGTACTTTCGGGCAATTCGTTATCCTTTGGAAGCTTCTTCTTGAATATTTTCAGTAGCTTCTCAAATCCTTTGTCAGGCACAACATTCTCTGCCTTCCACTTCAGCAATTCCAGTACGGTACTCAGCTTTCTGTTGCTATCTTCGCAATTGGGGTACAACCCTTTTTTGTGATCCTCTAACATGCGATCGAACTTCAACTTCTCCTTTTGACTTTCGCATTGTGTTCTTGCATCAACAATGACCCGGAGGAGATCATCATCACTGGGCACATCGTCTGGTTCCTGATCTTGATCTTCAGCAGCCTCCCCCGTTGCAGCATCACCGTATTCATGGGGCACATAGGTGTCATCGTCCTCTTCTTCATCGTTGTCTTCCATCATAACCCCTATTTCTCTGTGCCTCGTCCAAACATTATAGTGTGAAATGAAACCCTTATAAAGCAGGTGGGTGTGAAGGATTTTCCGGTCAGAGTAATACTTCGTATTCCCACAACTAGGGCATGGACAACACATAAAACCATTCTGCTTGTTTGCCTCAGCCACTTTGAGAAAATTATGCACGCCCTTAACATACTCGGAGGTGTGTTTGTCACCATACATCCATTGCCAGTTCATCCCCGTGCATTATATATAATTAGACAAGTATCTATCTAAACTAAGAATTCGTTTCTTTCAGAAAGAAGATAAGAACAAGAGGCTCCACACGGTGGTGTCGGCGACGAGATCGGCGCGGGCGATCGATGGCGGTGAAGACGGGGACAGGACGTGACAGACTGCTAAACCTATGCAAATCTCGGAGAAATGGAGCTTGGAGGTCGAGCTTCGAGAGGAGAAAGCTTAACTAGTGTGGCTCGAGCATTTCATCGAACACCTCATGTGCATAGGAGGTGAGCTAGAGCACCCGAATGCCCTCCCCTCGCCGTCCAGAAAAAACAGAGCACTGAGGACTGCTCTGCCGTGGCGATGGGGTATATATAGGCAACTCATTTGTCCATGTTCGTGGCTGGAACTGGGACTAAAGCCCCACCTTTTGTCCCGGTTCAAGCCACTAACCGGGACAAATGTATGTGGGCCAGGAGCAAGGCCTATTGGTTCCGGTTCGTGCCAGGAACCAGGACAAATGGGTCCGTACGAACCAGGACCAATGCCCACGAGGCCCCGGCCGGCCCCCTGGCCTCACAAACCGGGATGTATGCCCCCATGGATCCCGGTTCGTGACTGAACCGGGACTAATGGGCTTGCCAGGCTCCAACCAAAGCCCTGTTTTCTACTATGTACAAAGCTACCATCGGTATTCAGCTTTGTCGAGCCGGCTGGGGGAGGTACCCAATGGAGCGGTTGTGCCTTCCTCTCGCTGGCATAGTCAGCCCGGCCTCCCTCTTGCACAATCATGTTTCCTTTCTCCAAATCTGCATGTGGAAACTGGTGGATACACAACAAAGAATTGATGTACCCTTGGAGGAAACGCTTGGACGCTTCTGTGGGTGGAGTGACTTTGTCGTGTGTGATTTCGTTACGAATGTACCACGCCCGCCACATGATCACGAGGACAACCATGCGCGCCGTATCCGACAGAGGGCTCAGTAGCGTGAAAAGCCACTCTGGGCCATCATTCTTGACCGTCCCCACCTTTGGAATCAGCCTGTGCTTCTCCATGGCTCGCAAAAGATCCATGGCAAGTTGGCACCTACACATCGGGTGAAAGCCGTCCTCTCGTTCCACACCACAAAGGGGACACACATCAGTAAGCTCGAGGAGGTGGGAAAACTTATTAGCCCATGTTGATAAAGAGTTGGTGATAATTCTCCATGCGAACACACGTACCTTCGGGGGAGCAGGGCACCCCCATATGATCTTCCAGATGGCGCGACGACCAACCGGTGCCCTGCTCATGGCGGTTGCCAATGGATGCTCGTGCTCGTCCATGGCAAGGTGGTAGGCCGAGCGAACAGTGAAGATACCATTCCTCTTAGGCGCCCAGGAAATGATATCATCGGTGACGCCTGGCGATGTACGAATGTTGATGATGGAGTCGACGTCCGGAGGAAGGAAGTGGCAGTGAAGAAGGTCTAGTCGCCAATTACCAGAATCATCAAGGAGCTCCGCGAGTCTCCTAAGATGAGAGGTCCCTTGGTGAGTAATGGGGTGGCTCGAAGGCTCAGTGGGCAGCCAGGGGTCCATCCCGGACACGCCACACGATGCCCTTTTTCAAGAGCTCGAGACCATGTTGGATGCCCTGCCATGTAGGGGAGGCATTCCCCGAGAAGATAGTGTCCTCGAGGCAACCCTCCGGGTAGTAGCGAGCCTTTGGCACCTGCACACATAAGCTATTAGGAGTAAGTAAGCGCCACGCTTGCCTGGCGAGTAGGGCCTGATTAAATAGGAGGAAATCCCTGAACCCAAGACCGCCCTTCATTTTATGTGCCAAGATCTGACAGGCGGAAATCCCTGAACCCAAGACCGCCCTTCGTTGGATGTGCCAAGATCTTGGGCCATGCCAGCCAATGTGTTTTCCTTTTCCCTTCCATAGAGCCCAGCCAGAAATTACGCACCATCCTGTTCAGATCATCACATACGGACATAGGGATCTTGAAGACACCCATAATATAAGTTGGGATGGCTTGTGCAATGGCTTTTATCATCGCTTCCTTCCCAGCAAGAGCCAAGGTCTCTCCCCAAGCTATAATTCTTTTCAGAAGCCTGGATTGCATATTTTGAAATTTACCATGGGAAATACGACCATCAGGTGTGGGCAGACCCAAGTACTTGTCCTCAAATGACAGTACGTTCACGTGCAAAACTGACCGGATTCTTTCGTGAACATCCATGGCACACGACTTACCAAAAAGAATACTGCACTTAGCCGGATTAATGCATTGCCCTGAGGCTTTGGTTGGTGCTCTTTTGATCTTGGGAGATCGTGTAAAATGTATTCCCATTTATCTCGTATCCTTTCTAAGTCAGTACAGTCGAAGATGGTCCCCTGAACAACGAGTACAACTCATCACAAACAGTGTTGTCACCTTTGAGACATGTTTTCAACCAACTGCTGAAAGTCCTGATGTGTTCACATGTAATCCAGTCAACACACTGCTTCAGGTGTTTGGAGCGCAGACTGTTTTTGTGTTCATCGACATACGGGGTAACCAAGGTAGAGTTTTGTAGGACTGTGTAGTGTGCTTGAGACCAAGAATGCCCGTCCCTGCATATTATTGAGTCCCCTCGAAGCGTGCCTTTTCCAGTCAGTCTCCCCTTATACCGTGATTTAGGGAGACCTATCTTCTTAAGGCCAGGAATGAAGTCAATGCAAAACCCAATGACATCCTATGTTTGACGGCCCATGGAGATGCTTCCTTCTGGCCAAGCACGGTTACAGACATATTTCTTTAGGACTCCCATGAACCTCTCAAAGGATGGTAGGAACACCAGCTCGAAACTGCCAAGACATTGCGCCACGTCACTCCTTAGCCTTGGTATAATTTCTGGATCGATCACCTTCTAAGAGATTGCATTGAGGAATGCACATAGCTTCACAATGGCTAATCAGATGTTTTCCGGTAGAAGCCCGCTCAATGCAACCGGAAGCAGTTGCGTTATAATCACGTGGCAGTCATGAGACTTTAGGTTCTGGAACTTTTTCTCTGGCATATTTATTATTCCCTTTATATTCGACGAGAAGCCAGTCGGTACCTTCATACCGAGCAGGCATTCAAACAAGATTTCCTTCTCTTCTTAGTTAAGAGCCTAGCTGGCAGGACCTTCACACTGCTTTGGAGGCATGCCGTCTTTTTCGTGCAAACGTTGCAGGTCCTCCCGTGCCTCAGGTGTATCTTTTGTCTTCCCATACACACCCAAGAATCCTAGCAGGTTCACCTACACAAAGGTTCTTCGTCACGTGCATCACGTCGATTGAAGAGGGGACCTCTAGGTCTTTTAAGTAGGGTAGGTCCCAAAATATAGATTTCTTCTTCCACATGGGTGCGCGTCCCTCAACGTCATTCGGAACAGCTAGTCTGCTAGGACCCTTTCCAAACATTACATGTAAATCATTGACCATAGCAAGTACGTGATCACCGGTACGCATGGCGGGCTTCTTCCGGTGATATGCCTCGCCTTTGAAATGCTTCCCTTTCTTTTGACATTGATGGTTGGTCAGAAGTAATCAACGATGGCCCTAGGTACACATTCTTCCAGCATTTGTCTAGGTATATACTTTCGGTTTCAGCTAAATAGTGCGTGCATGCGTGGTATCCCTTGTTTGTCTATCTTGAAAGGTTACTGAGAGCGGGCCAATTGTTGATGGTTACAAACAACAACGAGTGCAGGTTAAATTCCTCCTGTTTGTGCTCATCAAACACACGTACACCGTTTCCATTTCACAGCTGTAAAAGTTCTTCAACTAATGGCCTTAGGTACACATCAATGTCGTTGCCGGGTTGCTTAGGGCCTTGGATGAGAATTGACATCATAATGAACTTCCGCTTCATGCACATCCAAGGAGGAAGGTTATACATACATAGAGTCACGGGCCAGGTGCTGTGATTGCTGCTCTGCTCCCCGAAAGGATTAATATCATCTGCGCTTAAACCAAACCATACGTTCCTTGGGTCACCCGCACACTCAGCCCAGTACTTTCTCTCGATTTTTCTCCACTGCGACCCAACAGCGGGTGCTCTCAACTTCCCGTCTTTCTTACGGCCCTCTCTGTGCCATCGCATCAACTTGGCATGCTCTTCATTTCTGAACAGACGTTTCAACCGTGGTATTATAGGAGCATACCACATCACCTTCGCAGGAACCCTCTTCCTTGGGGGCTCGCCGTCAACATCACCAGGGTCATCTCGTCCAATCTTATACCGCAATGCACCGCATACCGGGCCTGCATTCAAATCCTTGTACGCATCACGATAGAGGATGCAGTCATTAGGGCATGCATGTATCTTCTGCAGCTCCAATCCTAGTGGGCATACGACCTCCTTTGCTGCGTACGTACTTTCGGGCAATTCGTTATCCTTTGGAAGCTTCTTCTTCAATATTTTCAGTAGCTTATCAAATCCTTTGTCAGGCACTGCATTCTCTGCCTTCCACTTCAGCAATTCCAGTATGGTACCAAGCTTTCTGTTGCCATCTTCGCAATTGGGGTACAACCCTTTTTTGTGATCCTCTAACATGCGATCGAACTTCAGCTTCTCCTTTTGACTTTCGCATTGTGTCCTTGCATCAACAATGACCCGGCGGAGATCATCATCATTGGGCACATCGTCTGGTTCCTGATCTTGATCTTCGGCAGCTTCCCCCGTTGCAGCATCACCGTATTCATGGGGCACATGGTTGTCATCGTCCTCTTCTTCATTGTTGTCTTCCATCATAACCCCTATTTCTTCATGCCTCGTCCAAACATTATAGTGTGAAATGAAACCCTTATAAAGCAGGTGGGTGTGAAGGATTTTCCGGTCAGAGTAAGACTTCGTATTCCCACAACTAGGGCATGGACAACACATAAAACCATTCTGCTTGTTTGCCTCAGCCACTTTGAGAAAATTATGCACGCCCTTAACGTACTCGGAGGTGTGTCTTTCACCATACATCCATTCCCACTGGTGGAAAAAGGGCCTTTGGTCGCGGTTCGCAACTGCCATTAGTCGCGGTTGCGCAACCGCGACCAAATAGGCGTGACTAAAGGCCCCCCCCCCTTTAGTCGCGGTTGCTTAAGAACCGCGACTAAAGGCCCGTCCACGTGGGCGCCAGGCGGCCGTCGGGGCGGAGGACCTTTAGTCGCGGTTCTTCTGGCCAACCGCGACTAAAGGCCGCCGCAGGTTTAGGGTTTTAGCCCCCCCCCCCCTAAACCTGTTTTCTGTTTAATTTGTATTGTTTTATTTCTTTTGTCCTTTATTTTAATTTTGAAGGATTTTCACATATTCTACGGTACTACATACATGCATATGAATGTACAATTTCAAACAAATTTGAAATTAGAACCAAAAAGAATTCAAGAGGAATATACAATATATATTCAATATCATCGGATGACCATATACAATTTTGAACAAGTTTCCATACATAATTTAATGCATATAAAGTTCTACGTCCTCGTAATGGTGTTCTCCTTTAGGATGGAGGACTTCCCTCCTGAACCATCCAGCTAGTTCCTCTTGAAGTGGTCGGAAGCGAGCTTCTGGACTAAGCATCATCCGGAGGTTATTCCTCTGAGCATTGGTATCACTCGGAACCCGCTCAGAGGTGTATCTCCGGATCATCTCACAGACATAGTATGCACATAGATTGGTCCCCGCTGGCTGAATATCCTCACCATTCTTAGCCTTTGACCTTTTGAATTCTAGCTCTTTTTTGAATTCACCGACCTTTGTATCTACGAACCGTCTCCAAACCCTACGAGGCAAAGAAAATTAAATGAACAAGAGAGTTATTAGTTACTTGATATTAGGAAATGAACGAAATAGGCCGATCGATATAGAGCGCAAATGAATGAAAATAATTACTTCTGCAGCATTCTTCTCATGCCGCCCCAAAGCTTTGGATCCTTATTCAGAGAGTCGTGGACGAGACATTCTGAGGTGTCAACTTTAATTACTAGCAGAATCCAGTGGAACCTGCGGACACGATACATGCACAGTACGTCATGCATAACTCATCGATTAGCCGGCCACATACCATGCATGGAGTAAACAAAAGAGAATGTGCTCAAGACAGAAACACTCACCCAAAATGGTAAGGAAATAGAATATCACTTTTGAGTTCCTGCTTTGTAAGAAACTGCCACAGGTCTGCCTCCATGTCGGCGGGGTGATGCTCCAACACATATCCATTAACGATGTGTGGGTCAATGAACCCAACATCATGGATGTTCCTTACTCTGCATTCCTTAATCTTCATTCTGCATGTATAATAGCGGACACAACAATATAGTTAGGACATATATATAGTGCAGGCAATATGAACGAGATGGGGTAGAAATAAATCACTTACAGAACGTAGCAACTGATGATAGATTTGTCGAGCTCGCGCAGATTGAAAAGCTGGAACAATTCACTCAGATGAATTTGTACATAGTAATGTTTGAAGTGATGCTCATATCTAACTTCCGCATAAATATATTCTTTGGCGTTTTTATTTTTTATGTAACCCTTGTACCATTTCAGCAGACCTTTCATTTGTGGAGGTAGATCCTCTTCCTGCGCAGGCTCGACGAGAGGCCCATTCTTCACATATGTAATTACTACCTCCTTCACTGGCGCCTCATCAAGGCCTAACAGTTCACGAAGAGTAATACCTAAGTTGGCCGCTTGTTCTCTGGCACTCGTTACAGTCAATCCATGTGCTGCCGCAGCTGCTATGATATCGGGGTCATCCGGACCGGCGGCTTTCACTATAAGCGGGGCAATCGATTGTTTACTTTGTTCCCCGAGCTGGGCAACTCGTTTCCCGCTTTTTTTACTTTCTAATTCCGTTTTCTCGGCCTCCTCCAAGGCTTTGTTCTCCTGGTTCTCCGCCCGCTCTTTCTTCTCCTTCAACATGAGTGCCTGCCTACGAAGTTCACGTGCATAGTCGTCAGGCAGATTCTTCGCGGCTTGGGACGGTGTGCTCAAAAATGACTTAGCCCACTTCTTTTGCTCATCAGAAAATACTGGCTTGGGCTCGGGCTCTCTTTTCTTCTTGCAGTCCGCCTTCCATTTCTCATGATCAGCAGCCGCGGCCGCGGCAGTTTCCTCGGCACTACGTTCCCAAGGCCTTGTGGGGAGAGGCTTCAGTGATGGCTCCGGTACCTTTGTGGTCTTAGGTACATAAGGGTCCGGGTTAATAATCCAGGACTGCTTCTGCTTCTTTGCCGGAGGTGGATTGGGGGGCGGCGTCTGATCACCCGCCGGACGAGGACTGGGGGGCGGCGTCTGATCACCCGCCGGACGTTGTGGACTGGGGGGCGTCGGCTGACGTGACGGAGGTGTAGGTGAACCGCCACCACCGTAGGGGGGTGGACTTGTTGTCCTTGGCGCCTCGCCTGGAAACTTGATAAACTTCTTTTGCCATAGAATGAAATGGCGCTTGACATCTCCAAGTCTTTTCTCCCCTTCAGGTGTAGCAATGTCAATCTCCAGGTCCTCAAACCCTTGGACTATGTCCTCCACCGTGACACGAGCATAGCCATCTTGAATGGGGTTGTTGTGGTGGAGTGCTCCAGGTAAACATGGTAAAGCACTGCCGATGGCTACCTTCATGGACATGTTCCCGATAGGATAATACAGATGACATTCTTTCATCTCCTTTATATCGTCCACGGGGTAGCGAGGAGGCTCCGGTGCAGTAATTTCGACCACCAGAGGCTCCGGTGCAGTAATTTCGATCGTCGGTGCATCTGCACCAGCCGGTGGGGCCTCCGTGGAAGCCACACTGCTTCTCCGCTGCTGGCTTCTGAGATCCGCTGGATGATCTTCATGCTGCGCCCGAGCTGCATCTCTTTCGGCTACTAGTACACTCACGGTTTTCTTCATCACATCCATTTCCGATGCCAACCGCGCCACAACATCTGCTTCCCGATCCATCTTTCTCTTCCGGCTTCTGTAACCGTACGGGTCATCGTTCTGGGGGAACCCTATTTTCCACGGAATGTGCCCCATGCCTCGTACACGTCCTCCGTGTTCAGGATTCCCGAGGGCTTTTGTCAGCGCGTCGTTCTCTCTGTTGAACTTGATCTTCCCCTCTTGAGCATCCCTCATTGCGTCAATAAGGGCTTGGGTGGGTTTAATTATTTTGCCCCGGTAAACACACTCCCCTGTCTCCGGGTTCAGCGTTCCCCCATGCCCGTACCACCAGCTTTTGGCCCTTGGGTCCCATCCCTCCGTACCTGGACGGATTCCTCGCGCCCTCAGCTCGTTCTCCATCTTCTCCCACCTAGGCTCCCAAAGGCGATACCCTCCTGGCCCCATAATATGATTGTACTCCTTCTTAGCCGCATTTTCCTTATTTTTTTCGATATTTGAATGAACTGCTCCGATTTCTTTTGCTTCACAAATTCTGGCCAATCATGTTTCAGTTTCTCATATTGTCCTTTGAAATCCGGAGTCTTGTTCTGCTTGACAAAGTCATGGGCTAGATTTTGCTTGAATTTCCGGAATGCGTCGGCCATCTTATGAAGAGCGAACTGTTTGACTAGCCTCCTCCTCTCCTTGTTTTCCTCAATCTTGTTACCCTCCTCATCGAATTTGTTGTATTCCGGAGGTAGAACGAAATGTTCCATAAGCTTCTTGAAGCAATCTTTTTTTGTTCTCTTATCGACAAAAGTGAAACCAGCAATTCGTGCCTTCTTTGGCTTATTCCACTCCTGGACGGTGATCGAGACGTTGTCTCTAACAACGGCTCCGCATTGGTTGACAAACTTGGTGGCGTTCTTGCGGGGCTCCAGCGGCCTGCCGGTTGCACTGTCGACAACCTCGATGGTGCATGTTTCTCCTTGTTTCATCGTCTTGGTTGCGCCACGCTTTGACGACGTACTCGATTGTTTCGACGATCCGGCCGAGGGCTAAAATAAGAAAGAGAGTCGCGCGCGTTAGTACACACATATTTATTCAAATCAGTTAGTTTGTATCACCAGAGGCTCAATGTATATATATACCTCGGCGCCGGAGGTGGTTGCTACTTCCATTTGAAGATCGTCGTTTATCGACGTTTGTTCGGCATCATCTTGCTGACGGCGCCCTTCATCTTCACCGTCAAGGTTCAGATAAGAAGAGATATCATCTTCTTCTTGTCCGGTCGGCACATATAGAATATCGCCGTTTATGATGCCGAACATATGTGCTTCACCGTCCGGATCATAGTTGTCCATAATCGGGTCAGCTCTATCGTCCGCCATTATGTCAGTCCTGAAAACATGTAGTAAAAACAAATTAATTAAGTGAAGAAGGGGGGCGGTGGCGGTGGCGGTGGCGAAAGGGCGGTGGCAAAAGGAGGGGGCGAGGAAGGGGTGGGAGAGGGTGTCGCGGTAGAGCGCGAGACGGGGCGGCAGACGACGGCGTCACGGAGAGGGAGGCGAGGACAACACACATGTATAACCCTCGCCGCCCCCTCTCGATCCCAAAAAAAACACCGCGCGCATCGCCGCCCCCCTCGCCGCCCCCTCTCCGTATATGCGCGGGGTCGTGTACATTTTTTTAAAGCGGGATCGTTGTACATTGACGCGCGGGGTCGTTGTATATATTGATTATCAAGTTTTACTTTTTTTGTTGTTAATTATCAAGTTTTATATACGTTTTTTTGTTAATTATCAAATTTTACGGTTTTTTTGTTAATTATCAAGTTTTAAGTTATTTTACCGTTTTTGTTAAACTAATTAACTAGTTAAAATTAAAAAGAACAAAAAAAAGAAAAAAAAATCCGGTGGCCCGCGGCGCCCCTCTCTCTCTCCACGATCTCACTCTCTGTCTGAGACCGGTGGCCCGTGCGCGCGTGGCAGTACCGAGGCCGGCCGGCGGCGTTGAGGGCGAGCGACCGAGGCGGCGCGCGCGCGGTGGGCGAGGGAGGCCGGTGACGGCCGGCGGCGCCGTACGTGTGGGCAAGAGGGGGCGGCGCGCGTGGGCCGGGGCGGGGCGCGGTGTGCAAACATACGGCGGGCGGCGGCGGGCGGCGTCGAGGGAGAGGGCGACGGCGGGCGGCGTCGAGGGCGAGGCGACGGCGGCAGGCCTTCGGCGCGGTGTTGAATCGGAGAAGACGAGAAAGGGTTCGGGCCCTTGTTTAGTCGCGGTTGGGGAGGCGACCCGCGACTAAAGGTTAACCTTTAGTCGCGGTTGGGGAGGCGACCCGCGACTAAAGGGTAACCTTTAGTCGCGGTTAGCCAGACCAACCGCGACTAAAGGGTTTTTTGGCGGGTTTTTGCGTTCCCGCGCGCAACGACCTTTAGTCGCGGTTGGCCAGGCCAACCGCGACTAAAGGTATTTTTCAAAATACTTTTTCTTTTTCAAAATCTTAAAAATACAAATAATATATCAAAAAATTCAGAAAAATAAAACTAATTCAATTCAATATGTTAAAAACACAAATATTATATCAAAAAATTCAGAAAAATAAAACTAATTCAATTCAAAATTCTAAAAATACAAATAATATATCAAAAAATTAAGAAAAATAAAACTAATTCAATTCAAAATGTTAAAAATACAAATAATATATCAAAAAATTCAGAAAAATAAAACTAATTCAATTCAATATGTTAAAAACACAAATATTATATCAAAAAATTCAGAAAAATAAAACTAATTCAATTCAAAATTCTAAAAATACAAATAATATATCAAAAAATTAAGAAAAATAAAACTAATTCAATTCAAAATGTTAAAAATACAAATAATATATCAAAAAATTCAGAAAAATAAAACTAATTCAATTCAAAATTTTATACGCCTAGGCAGGAGTACGACAGCGACGACAGCAGCGACGACGACGGCGGCAACTTAGAAGGCGACGACTACCAGTACAACGGCGGCGGCTATGAAGACTACGAGTATGCATATTATACGCCTAGGCAGGAGTATGACTAAATCACTCCAAATTTCATGTATCATCAGTGGTATCTCGAATCATTCGAAAATGGACACCAAACACATCACGGGTAATATAATTCACATGATCCATTCAACAAAGTTTGGTACAATAAATTATTACACATCATTTCTTCCCTTGTGTCCCTGCTTGCTTACGATTGTGCCGTATCCATGGAGCATCCTCATCATTTAACTTAATGCTTGGGTCGGTGTTCACTTTGAAGGGCGGAATTTCAGCAAACATATTATAATCTTCTGACATGTCTGTCTTGTCCTCCACTCCCACGATGTTTCTTTTCCCTGAAAGAACAATGTGGCGCTTTGGATCATCGCATGATGTACTGATCGTTTTCTTATCTTTCCGTTTCCTCGGTTTGCTACTCATGTCCTTCACATAGAAAACCTGAGCGACATCTTTCGCTAGGACGAATGGTTCGTCAAGGTAACCAAGATTGTTGAAATCCACCATTGTCATTCCGTATTGCTGGTCCACCTTTACCCCACCTCCTGTTAGCTTGAACCATTTGCACCGGAACAAAGGGACCTTAAAGGAGGGTCCATAGTCAAGTTCCCATATCTCCTCTATGTAACCATAATATGTGACCTTTTGCCCATTCTCGGTTGCTGCATCAAAGCGGACACCACTGTTTTGGTTGGTGCTCTTTTTATCTTGGGCGATCGTGTAAAATGTATTCCCATTTATCTCGTACCCTTGGAAAGTCGTTATAGTCGAAGATGGTGTCTTGGCCAACATGTACAGCTGATCTACAACATCATTGTCATTCATTAAATGTTTTCTCAACCAACTGCCGAAAGTCTCCATGTGGGCCTTCCTAATCCAGGATTCAGGCTTCCCCGGGTTGTCCGAGCGTAAAATATTCTTGTGTTTCTCAAAGTACGGAGCCACCAAGCTGGAATTGGTCAGTACAGTGTGGTGTGCTTCAGTCAGAGAATGGCCGTCCATACATATCGTTGATTTCCTTCCGATCGTGCCTTTTCCACTTAGTCTCCCCTCGTGCCGCGATCGAGGAAGACCAATCGGCTTAAGGTCAGGAACAAAGTCAACACAAAACTCAATTACCTCCTCATTTCCATAGCCCTTGGCGATGCTTCCTTCTGGCCTAGCACGGTTACGAACATATTTCTTTAATACTCCCATGAACCTCTCGAAGGGGAACATATTGTGTAGAAATACAGGACCGAGAATGAAAATCTCTTCGACTAGGTGAACCAAGAGGTGCGTCATAATATTGAAGAAGGATGGCGGGAACACCAACTCGAAACTGACAAGACATTGGATCACATCGTTCTGTAACCGTGGTAGAACTTCTGGATTGATTACCTTCTGAGAGATTGCATTGAGGAATGCACATAGCTTCACAATGGCTACTCGAACATTTTCCGGCAGGAGCCCCCTCAAAGCAATCGGAAGCAATTGCGTCATAATCACGTGGCAGTCGTGAGACTTCAGGTTTTGGAACTTTTTCTCCGCCATGTTTATTATTCCCTTTATATTGGACGAGAATCCAGACGGGACCTTCATACTGCTCAGGCATTCAAAAAAGATGACCTTCTCTTCTTTGGTCAGAGCGTAGCTGGCACGACCTTGAAACCATTCCGGATGCCGGTCATCAGGGTCTTTCAAACGTTGCTGGTCCTGCCGTGCTTCCTTTGTATCATTTGTCTTCCCATACACGCCCAAGAAGCTTAGGAGGTTCACGCAAATATTCTTCGTAACGTGCATCACGTCGATTGCAGAGCGGACTTCTAGGACTTTCCAATATTCTAGCTCCCAGAATATAGATTTCTTCTTCCACATGGCTGCGTGCCCGTCAGCTCCCTTCGGAACTGATTGTCCGCCAGGACCCTTTCCAAAGATGACTTTCAAATCCTTGACCATATCAAATACCTCAGCACCAGTGCGTTCCGCAGGCTTCGGCCGGTGATCTGCCTTGCCGTTGTAATGCTTGCCTTTCTTTCTTACTGGATGAATTTTCGGAAGAAATCGACGATGCCCAAGGTACACGTTCTTCTTACAATTTGGCAAATGTACACTTTCAGTCTCATGTAAGCAGTGCGTGCATGCATTGTATCCCTTATTTGACAGTCCCGAAAGGTTACTAAGAGCAGGCCAATCGTTGATGGTTACGAAAAGCAACGCTCGTAGGTTAAATTCCTCTTTTTTGTGCTCATCCCACACACGGACACCAGGTCTGCCCCACAGCTGTAAAAGTTCATCAACTAATGGCCTTAGGTACACATCGATGTCGTTGCCGGGTTGCTTCGGACCTTGGATGAGCACTGGCATCATAATGAACTTCCGCTTCATGCACAACCAAGGAGGAAGGTTGTAGATGCATAGAGTCACGGGCCAGGTGCTATGGCTGGAGCTCTGCTCGCCAAAAGGATTCATGCCATCTGTACTTAGACCAAATCTTATGTTCCTTGCGTCAGCTGCAAAATCTTTGAACTCTCTGTCGATCTTTCTCCATTGCGTTCCATCTGCGGTGTGTCTCAACTCCCCGTCCGACTTACGGTCCTCTTTGTGCCATCGCAACAACTTGGCATGCTCTTTGTTCCTGAACAGACGTTTCAACCGTGGTATTATAGGAGCATACCACATCACCTTGGCGGGAACCCTCTTCCTGGGTTTCTCGCCCTCAACATCGTCACCAGGGTCATCGCCTCTGATCTTATAACGCAATGCAGTGCATACCGGGCATTCATTCAAATTCTCGTATTCACCGCGGTAGAGGATGCAGTCGTTGATGCATGCATGTATCTTCAGAACCTCTAAACCTAGAGGGCAGACAACCTTCTTTGCTTCGTACGTACTGGCGGGCAACTCGTTATTCTTTGGAAACATATTCTTCAACATTTTCAGCAAGTTTTCAAATGCCGAGTCAGCTACACCTGCCTGTGCCTTCCATTTCAGCAAATCCAGTGTGCAGCCCAGCTTTTTCAGACCATCATCGCATCCGGGGTACAACGACTTTCTGTGATCCTCTAACATGCGATCCAAATTCTCCCTCTCCTTTTCAGTTTCGCAGCGTCTCCGTGCATCAGCAATGGTCCGACCAAGATCATCAACGGTCTCATCACGTGCCTCTTCTTCACCTTCACCTTCCCCTTCACCTTCCCCTTCACCTTCAGCATCCTCCATGAAAGTATCACCGAAATGAGCAAGATAGCTTTCATCGATGAAATCATCCCCTTCTTCATCTTCTTCCATTATAACCCCTCTTTCTCCATGCTTGGTCCAACAATTATAGCTTGGCATGAAACCGTGCCGAAGCAGGTGCAGGTGAACTTCTCTTGAGGAAGAGTAACCCTTCTGATTCTTACAGTCAACACATGGACAGATAACAAAACCCTTCTGCTTGTTCGCATTAGCCACTACGAGGAAATCTTTCAAACCCGTAGTGAACTCGCGGGAGAGTCGGTTACCGTACATCCATTGCCGATTCATCTGCATTATTATAATATAAAATATATAATTAACCATCATGCATTTGTTAAACTAACTAGCTATAAACAATAGAAATTAAACAATGAACAACACACATGCATATTTTATCAATGACACACATGCATGAAAGGTTCAAGTTGCTAACCGCGATCGAGGAGGAAAAAATAAATGAGGAACCTCAAGTGTGGCTCCAACACTTCATATCATGTTTGTTTCACCCTCTTGGGGCATTTCATCAAACACCTTGTGTGCATAAGAGGAACCAAAAGCAAACCTACACCCCCTTGTGAAGCTTGTGAAGAGAAGTGGCACCAAATGGCTAAGTGAGCGTGCTGAACTGGTATATATAGGGGAGGAGCTTTAGTCGCGGTTGGCCTGGCCAACCGTGACTAAAGGCCTTTGGGCACCTTTAGTCGCAGTTGGCCTGGCCAACCGCGACTAAAGCCCCTCACGTGCACCAGCTGGCCACCGAGCGCCCTGGGGCCAGGCCTTTGGTCGCGGTTCGTCTGCCGAACCGTGCCAGCTGGCCACCGAGCGCCCTGGGCCCAGGCCTTTGGTCGCGGTTCATCTGTCGAACCGCGACTAAAGACTTCATTAGTCACGGTTCCTACAGTTTCGCGACTAATGGGGCTGGACGGAAGCCTCTTTTTCTACCAGTGTCCCGGTTCATCCGTGTGCATTACATATAATTAGACAAGTATCTATCTAAAGTAAGAATTATTTTCTTTCAGAAAGAAGATAAGAACAAGAGGCTCAACACGGTGGTGCCGGCGACAAGATCGGCGCGGGTAATCGATGGCGGTGAAGATGGGGAAAGGACGTGACAGACTGCTAAACCTATGCAAATCTCGGGGAAATGGAGCTTGGAGGTCGAGCTTCGAGAGGAGAAAGCTTAACTAGTGTGGCTCGGGCATTTCATCGAACACCTCATGTGCATAGGAGGTGAGCTAGAGCCCTCAAATGCCCTCCCCTCGCCGTCCAGAAAAAATAGAGCACTGTAGAGTGCTCTGCCGTGGCGATGGGGTATATATAGGCAACTCATTTGTCCCGGTTCGTGGCTGGAACCGGGACTAAAGCCCCACCTTTTGTCCCGGTTCAAGCCACGAACCGGGACAAATGTATGTGGGCCAGGAGCAAGGCCTATTGGTTCCAGTTCGTGCCAGGAACCGGGACAAATGGGTCCATACGAACCGGGACCAATGCCCACTAGGCCTCGGCCGGCACCCTGGGCTCACAAACCGGGATGTATGCCCCCATGGGTCCCGGTTCGTGACTGAACCGGGACTAATGGGCTTGCCAGACCCCAACCAAAGCCCTGTTTTCTACTAGTGTACAAAGCTACCATCGGTATTCAGCTTTGTCAAGCCGGCTGGGGGAGGTACCCAATGGAGCGGTTGTGCCTTCCTCTCGCTGGCATAGTCAGCCCGGCCTCCCTCTTGCACAATCATTTTTCCTTTCTCCAAATCTGCATGTCGAAACTGGTGGATACACAACAAAGAATTGATGTACCCTTGGAGGAAACGCTTGGACGCTTCTGTGGATGGAGTGACTTTGTCGTGTGTGATTCCGTTGCGAATGTACCACGCCCGCCACATGATCACGAGGACGACCATGCGCGCCGTATCCGACAGAGGGCTCAGTAGCGTGAAAAGCCACTCTGGGCCATCATTCTTGATCGTCTCCACCTTTGGAATCGGCCAGTCCTTTTCGATGGCTCGCAAAAGATCCATGGCAAGTTGGCACCTACACATCGGGTGAAAGCCGTCCTCTCGTTCCACACCACAAAGGGGACACACATCAGTAAGCTCGAGGAGGTGGGAAAACTTATTAGCCCATGTTGATAAATAGTTGGTGATAATTCTCCATGCGAACACACGTACTTTCGGGGGAGCAGGGCACCCCCATATGATCTTCTAGATGGCGCGACGACCATCCGGTGCCCTGCTCGTGGCGGTTGCCAATGGATGCTCGTGCTCGTCCATGCCAAGGTGGTAGGCCGAGCGAACAGTGAAGATACCATTCCTCTCAGGCGCCCAGGCGATGATATCGTCGGTGCCGCCTGGCGATGTACGCATGTTGATGATGGAGTCAACGTCCGGAGGAAGGAAGTGGCGGCGAAGAAGGTCTAGTCGCCAATTACCAGACTCATCAAGGAGCTCTGCGACTCTCCTGAGCCGGGAGGTCCCTTGGTGAGTAATGGGGTGGCTCGAAGGCTCAGTGGGCAGCCAGGGATCCATCCCGGACACGCCACACGATGCCCTTTTTCAAGAGCTCGAGACCATGTTGGATGCCCTGCCATGTAGGCTATCCTCCAGGTAGTAGCGAGCCTTTAGCACCTGCACACATAAGCTATTAGGAGTAAGTAAGCTCCATGCTTGCCTGGCGAGTAGGGCCTGATTAAACAGGCGGAAATCCCTGAACCCAAGACCGCCCTTCATTTTATGTGCCAAGATCTGACCGGCGGAAATCCCTGAACCCAAGACCGCCCTTCATTTTATGTGCCAAGATCTTGGACCATGCTAGCCAATGTGTTTTCCTTTTCCCTTCCATAGAGCCCCGCCAGAAATTACGCACCATCCTGTTCAGATCATCACATACGGACATAGAGATCTTGAAGACACCCATAATGTAAGTTGGGATGGCTTGTGCAATAGCTTTTATCATCGTTTCCTTCCCAGCAAGAGCCAAGGTCTCTCCCCAAGCTATAATTCTTTTCAGAAGCCTGGTTTGCATATTTTGAAATTTACCATGGGAAATACGACCATTAGGTGTGGGCAGACCCAAGTACTTGTCCTCAAATGACAGTACGTTCACGTGCAAAACTGACCGGATTCTTTCGTGAACATCCATGGCACAGGACTTACCAAAAAGAATACTACACTTAGCCCGACTAATGCATTGCCCCGTGGCCCGTGCATACACATTGAGCACGTCCTGTACTTTCTTAGCCTACTCCTCCTCTGCCTTAAAAAATAACATTGTATCATTTGCAAAGAGCAAGTATGACACGCCTGGGGCTCGCCGACACACTTTCAGAGGTGTATATTCCCCCTTTTCCTCTCCGTCTTTCAACAAAGTAGACAAACCACCAGCCACAGAAGGAACAAAAAAAAAGGAGAGAGTGGATCACCTTGCCGCAGCCCTCGCGACGGTGCAAACGAATCCAAGCGAAAAAATTCCTTCCGGCATTATTCCTGTACGAAAAAATTGCTTAACCCAAGCGATCACCTGTTCGTGCATGCATGACCAGTTTATTTGAAAGAACATGGCGGGAAAACCATCAGGGCCCGGCGCCTTCAATGGACCAATCTGAAGGAGCGCATCCGCAATCTCCTTATCTGAAAACTCTGCACACAGGCCATCATTCAGTTGATCAAATCGAACGTACATTTTTGTGTGTGTTGCGTACGTATCCGGCCGAAATCAATCAGCTCCATAGGTTTGAAGCTAGCCTGTCCGCACGTCTTGTCCGACACAATAGCGACTAGGCATTTCGTCGAACAGCTTGGCCGCGGCGAAGAAGTTCGAGAAGGCATGCAGGACGGAGGACGCCGGCCTCGGGTGCGAGCGCGCCAGCGTTTGGCTATGAGGGTGCTGCGATGTGCTGGACCGAACATGGTGGCTGCGTGCCTGGACCAGAAGCAACCCCGTACGTGGAGATGGACGCTGCCGGCTTCCATCTGCATTGTCGTGCCATGACGGAACAACAACGTCGACGAGATGGTCGGGGTCGCTGCTGCCGCTTCTGTAGCCCCGTTCCCGCTGAGGTGCGCATGCGCAATGTCTTCAAGGCAGATTTAGATGGCCATGGTCGTCGCCGGCGCACGAGCCAAGAGTGCCGCGTTGGGGCGCCCATAGGCTGTGACTAGCCTCCATAAGGAGCTGCACTGTCGTGGACGCGCCATCGGACGCCAAGGGGTACCTGAGCCTCCTCTTCTCGAGCTGCGGCGGCCGGAGGCTTTGGCACCAGCTTGATGGTTGGCCTTGCACTATAGCGGAGGCGCATTGCCGCTGGTTGAAGTTGCTCCCGCAAGCGATGCGTGCTCGAGGTCGCCGGCAGTAGGTCCAAATGTTAGACGACAGTGACACACACAGGGGGCATGCGCTCGGTGCAGGAGCCTGCAGAGCAAGCCAGGCGACCATGAGACCCACCTGCAGGTACATGACTCACCTTGATCCCGTCCGTTCTCTGGCCAGGTAGAAATCCCCCTGTTTGGATACAACCTAAAGGTCAAAAATGATCGGGATCAGGGAGGTCGGGGTATGGATTTCAGAGATTTGAACGTCAGGGTTCATTTTCGTCATACTCTACGTACTCAGGGTTTAAAATAGACTTCACTTACATATCTGCTGCGAGGACAATCGGCTTAGTGAAATGTACGCCGCGTGGTTTGGGTACGCAGCGTGTTTTTCGGGCTTGCCACAGCATATGTGGCTGTATGCCGATTACAACTGATTCACCGTGCGCCACACACCAGACGCACAACGTATAGCCTTATACGAAAGGTGGCCGGTAGAAAATTCTTGACATGTATGTAAACACAAGGTGAAAAATAAGTTTTCCGGTAGTGCGATACACGGTACACCTGCTTTATATTTCCCTATATTTTTATAACCAAAATGCAAAATGCATTTCCCGCTCCCCCTCGGTAAACTTAAAAAGTACGTAGCTGGAAAATGTTATTTCAAAAAGGGCAAAGAATGCCAGAAAATGGAAAACGGCCGGCTCAGTCGAGTCCAGAGCTAACAATCAAGGGATTTGACATGCCAGGTCGACAATCCATGTTTGTGAACACACTCAAGGTGAAAAATAGACCGGGGTCAGAGAGTTCGGTGTGCTAATTTCCGGGATTTGAAGTTTAGGGTTCGATTTAGATTTTTTCTACATGATCAAGGTTTATTTTAGACTTTTTTCGCCACAAAATTGTGCAACAAATTAGGTCTATGTACATCTAAATTTTTTTATAAGGCTATTTATATAGTAGGAAATGTGTTCATATATACTTGAAATTCACAAAGTTGAAACTGTATATATATATATATATATATATATATATATATATATATATATATATATATATATATATATATATATATATCAAACAAAAATAATGTTATTACACATGCCTTGGTTGGATGGTAAAAAGGACAAAGTTATCTACTGCCCACCAGAGTTCAAATGCCAAACTTGACATTGGTGCTCGAATTTTCCTGAAATTATTTCAAGCCTTTCAGCGATGCGTCTGTGGCGACTTCATCAATCTCAAGATAATGTGTCGGCCCAGTCTTCTTTGTGGCGACTTCATCAGTCTCAAAATGATGTGGCGCGTACGCATTCATATGAGTGAGTGTATGCTTGTGTATGCGAGCGGCATTGAATAGTGCTTGACGTGCTTTTACGTGGCAAGAAATTATAACAAAAGTAACAGGACGGTATTTGGGAGACGATGAAGAAGCTGGGCGCGAGGAAGAGGCACCCCGCCGCACAGGCGAGCACATTGTGAATCCTCGCCAGGTAGGCGCCCAGCCCGACCTTCTTCACCAGCGGCAGGTTTTCCATGTTGAGCACCACCACGCGGCCGCCTTCCGGGCCAATTGAGCACCACGCCTTATCCATCCTCCGTCACGGCTCCGGCCATCTTCATGACGCAGTAGACGGGCTGTGTGCACACGATGGCCAGTGGTCAAGGTCCCAGGCACGGGCGACGAACTCCGTGAAGAATCCCGCGGACATGTCGTTGGCGCATGTAGCTTTGATCTGGAACTGGACAATTAATGGCATGGTATGAAGGCCGAGAACGGTGCATATTTATATTTGCTGCTGAATGGATGATGATTATCCGTTGATACTAAGTGATTATCCCGTTAGGCTGCAGCTTTTTTATTTCTCTTCATTTTTAGGACGCTGATAACAGCATGACGTTCGGTCTGGATTTTGGAGGACCCCAGATGAAACGACTCGCCCATCCATACAATTTTGTTCGATGGGAGAGGCTCACAGCTCGAACGGAGAGCCTCAAAGTTCGGTGTCGTATGCGCCGTCCCATTTTAAGTTTTTTATTTTGTTTTTTCGTTTCTTCTTTTTCTTTTTCGTTTCTTCTTTTTCTTTTTCTTTTCTTTTTTCCTCTTTCTCTTCTCTTTCTGAAATTTGCCAACTTTTTTGGTTCATTCTATTCATAAAATGTTCATCAATTGAAAAAATGTTCACCAAATTCATTTTTTGTTCACCGGGATTTAAAAAATGTCCATCACTTCACCCCTTTGCATCGCCGAACTCCACCCTCTGTTGCGTGCGTCGTCGGGTAACGTTCTTTCGTTCGATCTGTAGAGCTCCAGCTGATCCGTGCCTTGCTTTCAACCGTATACAGCTGCTTGCAACTGATGTTTCCGGCAAGCGGTTGTAATATATAGTAGTCGTATATCAAGTCTGAATGTTAACACAGACTGACAAGACACTAAAGCTGAGCACTAGCCTAATCATTTTTTTTATGTATCACAAATTCATGATGTGATGGAATCCCTTGAATAAAAAAATTAGAGCACTTTAGTATAATATGTCTACACATGTTACCCTCGGGTGACTTGGACCAATGGAACATCTGTTGCACGTCGACAATTCGCCTTACTGAGCTCTACTGGGAGCACCCGTAGACCCCTGTCTTTGCAGCCAATGCCTCTGGTCTGAGCCTTGCGAACGGCCTTCCATGGTACTACTTCAGCTATGTGCAGATCCAGCTCGGGATGGCCGCAAAGACACGAATTTGTTGGTTGATACCGCATTGTCGCTGTCTTGGGTTGGATGTGAGCCTTGCATCAACGGATGCCAAGTCCAATCTTCAACCCCAACGCGTCCTCCGCAACGCCATCAACGGATGGTAGGGTGCAGTTCGGCGCTCTGCAACGCCATCTCTTCAGCCACCGTGTCTTGCAAAAGCTGGATCATGCCACTTCAGATGTGCTCATACAACCAGACATTGGTGTCGCCAACGCTGGTGTGGACATGCCTAGCATGTGGTGCTTGTAGAGGGATCGGTTGTTTTAGGGCTGGTCGTCGCTGCTCAGCTCCGTGGACATCAATATGCCACCGCCGGTTTGCCACCCCATTGTTAATCAATGCATTCAATGATAAGAATTACACACCTATCTTCTTTCATAGCCAGATTGAAATTTTGGCTTTGTTCGTTTACGAAAACACCTGGCTGATTTGTTTTGCTCCAAAATCTCATATCAATAGTTTTGTGCGTACCAATAATCAATATGATTGAGCAATGATGGTTTTGAGATCATGACTACATGATTTCTTCTCAGGCAAAATATAACTAGCTGGCTTACTACTGGAGTATAAGGACCCAAAACACTTACTTGCAATGGACTTTATATATAGCAGCCTCGCGGCTCTAGCATGTGGGTTATGGGTGTACTAATGCATGCCTTCATGCAATTCGTTAGATCAATGCTATATACGTATTATTTTTCTCATGCGTAACGTGCTGGGTCATGCATTCTCTTCACGCACGAGGAATGCATGCATGTATGCACTAACATGCATGACTCTATTTTAATGAAAATGTCGGGCTACTGTTTTCCGATCCAATCAGCCTCTACTTATTAAATAAATTCCAAGAAACTTTTAAGCTGGAAAACCTAACCTCCACAGCACTTAGACCGATGCAGTGCTCACTTGATCAGACTGCATCAAGGATCAATCAAGCAGGAATGATGTGACCCAGTCTTCTCAACAAAGGCTCAAGTTGCAGCACGATATATTCTGAACAATTACTATAGCCGGACATGAGTACACCGCCAGCTACTTGTTCTTTTGGTGGTCCGACAAGACCTCCCATTACTAGAAGATCAATCTTGCTCTAGATATCAATTGTTGACCCAGTCCCGGCTTCAAGTACTTTCCGAGGACAGCGAGGACTGATGATGAACGACAAACTTTGCTGGCTGTTAAACCCGCTCCTTGCTGATGTAGTCCCATCAAGTTACTCTTACAGCGAGGCGTACGGCACCACAATTGCACAAGCTAGCAGAACTCACCCTAATATATTCCTTGCCAAGGACGTATATGCTACTACTAGCCGTAAGGTAGCTAGCTAGCAATCGACTTGATCTAGCCGATACACAACGCACGCACATGAAAGAATCTTATATTGCCACAGGGGAGTGTCGCTCATTGGTTGAATATCGATCGGTTGATTAAAGGGGCTATACCGTACACCGCTACTACTCCTAATATATTCTGTACATGCACGTACACCGCTACTACCTCCCACATGATAGATTCTGTACATACCATCGAAATTTCCATATAAAAATATTTATCAAAAGTAATAAAGACGACACATCACGAAAGTTCACAACAGTAATCTTCACATGCTATCTTTTAGGAAGTGGTGGCAAGCGCACTGAAGCATATCGAGTTAGCACATAACTAGGGAGAGCATGTAACGGTTCGCTTTGGCGCGACATCAACCTTGGGCCTCCGACTTGTTGTCGTCTACGACGTGCAACTCTCATGGCTTGATTCACTTACACCGGAGGGATTGAGGTGCGTTGTTCACTATGGCAGCAGGAGCAGCCCAGAGTACTTCAGGTCCGGTGGTTCCTCTCCTATGCATGTCGATTCCCCATCTGCATGTTGGCATGTACATCCATTTATTTCTTCCTCTAGTCTAGCTTGTAAACAGGACAAATTTAAGACTTGGCTCATATTACAGTATCCTGTGTGTTAACTGAGGAAGGAAGATATACACTTTTTGATGGAGTATGTACACACGCACGAGTGAAATGCCTTGCTAGATCTTCTGATAGCCATGTATGAAGTCATGAGTATATTGATGCACCCGGATGCCAACATGCAATTTGGATGTGCTGGACATCGTTTCTCTTTCTGTTCACGCGAAGAATAATGATACACATATTACTTGAATGGGATTTACTATGAGGTGTTGGGTTGGTTTGGTGGCACACGCTGAATAATGATTCTCTTCTTTTCCTTCTCTGCTGCCCGCCCCCACCATGATAAGGAGCTTCTAAACTCGAAAGGAAGGGGAACCAAGGAATGAGGTTCCTTCACTCTGCTCTACCAAAGGCAGAGCCAAAGCTAAAACTGGTGCGTGCGTTTTTTTTAAGACTGAATTTACGCAGACAGTCATACATACGCACATGTATTTATCACTATGAAGGCACGCATGCACTACCTATCCTTATCCCTATAAACACCTCCAAGAGGCTGAGTGGGCACATCATTTTGAGATTCATGAAGTTACTATAGACGTCTTCGTAGTCGACGGGAATATCTCCTACTGAACGCACATCACTGGAATGTCTGAAACAAATGCAGGAAATTACGACCACCAATGCCACATTTAGAAATTGACTCCTCATGGGTTGGTTCCACCACAAGGAAACTAACTATCATAGCGTACCTGAGTTAGCAACTCATGTGTGCTTCTATTGACGATGTGGGGCACGGTATTACAACTTGTCGTTCATGTGTGCGTCTGCTGCGGCATGCATGCATGCTCCGGCTGGACGGTTTCTGATCAGAGTTACGAAATCACTCATGTGACACTGGTGGAAAAACAGGCTTCCGTCCAGCCCCATAAGTCGCGAAGCTGTAGGAACCGCGACTAATGGGACCTTTAGTCGCGGTTCTGGAGGTGAACCGCGACCAAAGGCCTGGGCCCAGGGCGCTCGGTGGCCAGCTGGCGCACGTGAGGGTCTTTAGTCGCGGTTGGCCAGGACAACCGCGACTAAAGGCCTTCGGGCACCTTTAGTCACGGTTTGCCAGGCCAACCGCAACTAAAGCCCCTCCCCTATATATACCCATCCAGCAGCCAACACTTAGCCATTTGAATTGAATTAGTTTTATTTTTCTGAATTTTTTGAAATATTATTTGTATTTTTAGAATTTTGAATTGAATTAGTTTTATTTTTCTGAATTTTTTGATATATTATTTGTATTTTTAACATTTTGAATTGAATTAGTTTTATTTTTCTGAATTTTTTGATATATTATTTGTATTTTTAGAATTTTGAATTGAATTAGTTTTATTTTTCTGAATTTTTTGATATATTATTTGTATTTTTAGAATTTTGAATTGAATTAGTTTTATTTTTCTGAATTTTTTGATATATTATTTGTATTTTTAACATATTCAATTGAATAAGTTTTATTTTTCTTAATTTTTTGATATATTATTTGTATTTTTAGAATTTTGAATTGAATTAGTTTTTTTTTTCTTTAGTCGCGGTTGGCCTGCCCAACCGCGACTAAAGGTGGTTGCGCGCGGGAACGAAAAACCCGCCAAAAAAGTCCTTTAGTCGCGGGTCGCCTCCCCAACCGCGACTAAAGGTTACCCTTTAGTCGCGGGTCGCCTCCCCAACCGCGACTAAAGGTTTCCCTTTAGTTGCGGGTCGCCTCCCCAACCGCGACTAAAGGGGGGGGCTATAAATACAACCGCCCGACCCGTCGCCTCCATTTCTCTGCTCGTTCTCTGCCGCGCCGAAGGCCTGCCTTCCTCGCCCTCGACGCCGCCCGCCGTCGACCTCGCCCTCGACGCCGCCCGCCGTCGCCCGCGCCCTCGACGCCGCCCGCCGTCGCCCGCCGCCCCCTCTCGCCCACGTACGGCGCCCGTCGCCCCCTTTCGCCCTAGTACGCCGCCCGCCGGCCTCCCTCGCCCACCGCGCCGCCTCGCTGCCCTCAACGCCGGCGGCCGGCCTCGCCGCCCTCAACGCCGCCCCCCAATCCATCCTCGGGCCGCCGGCCTCGCCGCCCTCAACTGCTCTACAGAGCGATGATCGAGAGAGAGAGAGAGAGAGAGCAGAGAGAGAGAGAGCAGAGAGCAGAGAGAGAGAGAGAGGGAGGGAGAGAATTTATGAAACTCCTTCAAAATTAAAATAAAGCACAAAAGAAATAAAACAATACAAATTAAACAGAAAACAGGTTTAGGGGGGGGGGCTAAAACCCTAAACCTGTGGCGGCCTTTAGTCGCGGTTGGCCAGAAGAACCGCGACTAAAGGTCCTCCGCCCCGACGGCCGCCTGGCGCCCACGTGGACGGGCCGTTAGTCGCGGTTCTTAAGCAGCCGCGACTAAAGGTGGGGGGCTTTAGTCGCGCTTATTTGGTCGCGGTTGCGCAACCGCGACTAATGGCAGTTGCGAACCGCGACCAAAGGCCTTTTTTCCATCAGTGAAAGTCAAACCTCAGTTTTCCACTTGGATACTTCAAGTGCCTTGCGGCCAGACAAGACCGGCATGCAAAGACCGCATCTGCATGCAAGCAACATGCTGACTTCAATTTGGTCCACTCTGGCAGACCCTAATCTTTTTGGGTACTATTGCGGATAAGCTCTTGGAGTTTGCTTATAGTTATTGATTAGCTACTCCCTCTGTCCAGGTGCATTAGGCACCTAACAAAATCCGGAAATTCCTATAATGTAAGGCACTGTAAGTAGCTAGCGTGGTGAGGAGTAATTGATTTTGTGAGTCCAACCCGGATAACAAGGCACGTACGGCCAGTCATTGCAAACAACCACTGCATGCAAGCCCCAACACATAATTGCCGGACATGCATGCAAACGGCCACGCACCATGGTTGGATGCCCAAGTGCACCTCCCCACTAAATACAAATATAAAGCCGTGCTAATTAATTGTGACTAGTCCAATCCATACACGCCTAGGTCGCATTGCACCTTCTTAGGTGCCCTATGCACCTGGAAGGAGGGAGTAGTAGTAGTACATGGAACTTGGTCGATGTTCAAATATGAGTAGCTGGTTAGATCGTGCATGCTTCACGTTCATAAATTGGGCCGCACATGATTTAGGTAAGTTGCAGATACAAAGGGTACCCGGCGGTACAGAAAAACAAGTGTTCAAACACAAATTAAACATAAATGAAACTGCCTGAGGAAACTGAAACTAAAATTAATGTCAACGCTTTGTTTTCTGGAGAGGAAAAGCACGGTGCTACAGGTCTATATGGAG
The DNA here is from genome assembly GCF_018294505.1 of Triticum aestivum. Taxonomy (NCBI): domain Eukaryota; kingdom Viridiplantae; phylum Streptophyta; class Magnoliopsida; order Poales; family Poaceae; genus Triticum; species Triticum aestivum. Next base: position 751,901,956 of record NC_057800.1, read on the forward strand.
AGAGGTGAATTTTAAGGGAGGCCAGGCTATTTGGTACAAGGCTGCGACTAGCTCATTGATCAAGGATCATGGAAGCCCAGGCAGTCCGTGATGGACTACTAATGGCAGTTGAGTGAGCTATACGGCATGTTCACATTGAGACCGATGCTCAACAGATTATAAAACAGTGGGAAGGATGGTACTTTGAGAGATCACAAGCGGGGAGTAATCTGCATTAAGTGGAAGTAATTGGTACTTTTTCACCTTTTCATTTCAGCTTTGCTTGGAGCCATGCTAATGTTGCTCCGCATCTTTGTGCATAGAGAGCTAGCGAGTGAAGGCGCAGATGCCTCTGGCTTAATTGCAGTCCCCCTTTCCTTGCCGGTTTAATTTCAACTTTCCTCCGCATCTTTGAGAGATGATGTCTACCAAATAACTGAAAGCATCATTATCAGCAAGTCATTGTCATCAGGATCTTTGTATGAAATAATGTTGTATGAAAAACAAAAAAATATGGAAGGTAAACATGACCCGTACTGGAAAGTTGTAGCAAGCTGAAAGGAAGACACAAAATTTGTAAGCAACATTATTAATGAGAGATGCTGAATCTGAATGAAATCAAAATAATGGCATCCATGTACAGAACCTAAAGTTGCATATCGATGTTGAACTCAAAGACAAAAAATCTGTATGGATGCATGAGTAAGACCAACACATATAGCTTACCAAACCATGTATTATCCATGCAAATAACATAATGGCAAGCTGTTCATGTATGACAGCGCCGTGAAAGATCCACAATAAAGGCCAATACCTTCCAAATTTGAACTGCAGTATTTATTTGGTTCTCAAAAAGGGACAGTAGCAGCAATGAAGGTTGATGCTTGCTGCAAACAGGGTAAACTAAAACAGTATACAATGATTTACAATAGCAATATAGGGTCATCTAGGGAATGTCTTTTGCATATGCATCATGTGTGGTTTCGTCACTCTTTTATCCTCCGAACGGTAATTTTCTCCTTGCCAAAAGAGTGCCTTCTTAACCTCTTCTTTTTTATATGGTGCCATCAACATCTCATTCATCTGATGTGTAACCTTTGTAGAGACATGTTGGAGGACCAGCTCCATGGCCGCCACATGAGCTCTTCACGGTGATAAAGTTCACCTAACCGTTCGTTGATTTTAATCTCAAGGTGTGACGGTCCCATTCTTGCTAGATCCCCACATAGGCATTCAAGCTCCTCCAACAACTGTTTAATCTCCTTCTAACGCTCCCAAATGTCTCCCTATTCCACTTACCAAAATTGTTCGCCACATCAGTAAGTTTAGCTCACAACTCCTCCAGGTTCAGAGCCGGGTGATCGCGATTCTAGCAATGCCTCATAGTATCATTCCATTCCCCATGTGACTCCCACATAACCTCGTATTGGAAGGGAGGTTTAGCTGGAGGCCGAACTTGTTCGTCCTCCATATTGATCAGGATCGGGCTATGATCACTGGACGCTGCAGTAAGATGCTTCACATATGCATTCGGGAATCTCGCAACCCATTCAGCTGATGCAAGTGCCCTATCCAGACGAACACGGGTGTAGCTCCCTCCCATGACCTTTTTCTCCCATGTCCAAAAGTTACCCTGATAGCCTATATCCTCCAACATGGAAACATATACTACATCCTGAAAGCCCTGGATTTGGGCATTGCTCCACTCCCCAACTCCTTGTTCTTCTGGACGTAGTACCTCGTTGAAATCACCAAAACATATCCACGGAAGTTCACTCAAACTTGCAATCCCTTTCATCGTATCCCACGTCTGTTGGCGTAGTTGTGTTCATGCCTCTCCATAGAAACACGAGGCTCTCCAAGGGTCATGTCCTGGTTCATCCACCTTGCAATATATATGATACATCGAATAGCCTAAAATTTCAATCTTTATTGGATTATTCCAAAAAAATCGAGGCCACCACTGCGGCCCTGACTACTAACAACAAAAGCATTAGCATAACCGAGGGAACTCGCTAGATTTTCTACCTTAATTCTATGAATCTGAGTTTCCACGATACAAAGTATGGTAGGGGAAAATTTCCATGCTAGCTCATGGAGCTCTCAGACTGTCGCGGCTTTGCCCGTGCCACGGTAGTTCCAGCTAAGGAGACTCATTGTGCCCGGCGGTACTCCACCTGGGAGTCCGCCGATGTTGCATCTGATGGTTTGCTGCCTTTCTTGTTGTTGTTCTTCTCTTGTGTACTCTTCTCCCCTGACATTCCTGTTATCACCCTCTTGTGCTCTTGCTTTGGTGGTGGGCTCAACGGTGTCTGTGGCAGAGGCAAAGCTAGCACACCGCCGTTACTGGTTCCGCCTGATGTGACCACCTGGGCAGCCCCCATCGCGTTCGGTTGCACCCTCTTCCTGTTGCGCTCTGCCTCATCAATCTGTGTATCAACACCTGTGCCATATTCACCCCCTCCATCATGAGCAGCATCATGGTCAGTCCGTGAAGGAAATATGCCTTAGAGGCAATAATAAAGTTATTATTTATTTCCTTATATCATGATAAATGTTTATTATTCATGCTAGAATTGTATTAACCGGAAACATAATACATGTGTGAATACATAGACAAACAGAGTGTCACTAGTATGCCTCTACTTGACTAGCTCGTTAATCAAAGATGGTTATGTTTCCTAACCATGAACAAGGAGTTGTTATTTGATTAACGAGATCACATCATTAAGTGAATGATCTGATTGACATGGCCCATTCCATTAGCTTAGCACCCGATCGTTTAGTATGTTGATATTGCTTTCTTCATGACTTATACATGTTCCTATGACTATGAGATTATGCAACTCCCGTTTGCCGGAGGAACACTTTGTGTGCTACCAAACGTCACAACGTAACTGGGTGATTATAAAGGAGCTCTACAGGTGTCTCCAAAGGTACATGTTGGGATGGCGTATTTCAAGATTAGGATTTGTCACTCCGATTGTCGGAGAGGTATCTCTGGGCCCTCTCGGTAATGCACATCACTTAAGCCTTGCAAGCATTGCAACTAATGAGTTAGTTGCAGGATGATGTATTACAGAACGAGTAAAGAGACTTGCCGGTAACGAGATTGAACTAGGTATTGGAATACCGACGATCGAATCTCGGGCAAGTAACATACCGATGACAAAGGGAACACCGTATGTTGTTATGCGGTCTGACCGATAAAGATCTTCGTAGAATATGTAGGAGCCAATATGGGCATCCAGGTCCCGCTATTGGTTATTGACCGGAGACATGTCTTGGTCATGTCTACATTGTTCTCGAACCCATAGGGTCCGCACGCTTAAGGTTACGATGACAATTATATTATGAGTTTATGCAATTTGATGTACCGAAGGTTGTTCGGAGTCCCGGATGTGATCACGGACATGACGAGGAGTCTCAAAATGGTCGAGACATAAAGATTGATATATTGGAAGCCTATGTTTGGATATCGGAAGTGTTCCGGGTGAAATCGGGATTTTACGGGAAAACCAGGAGGTTACCGGAAACCCCCGGGGAGCTAGATGGGCCTTATTGGGCCTTAGTGGAAAAGAGAAGAGCCAGCCCATAGTGGGCCGCGCGCCCCTCCCCTTCCTTGGTCCGAATTGGACAAGGAGAAGGGGCCGGCCCCTCTCTCTCTTTTCCCCCCTTCGCGAGTCCTATTCCAACTAGGATTGGGGGGGGGGAATCCTACTCCCAGAGGGAGTAG